>NW_026849638.1:0-23041 GCF_030869305.1 Colletotrichum tamarilloi
AACTGCAGGCCGTCTTTGTTGATGTCAAACTGCTCTGATGCGAGGGCTCCAAGCCGGTCAAAGGCCCACACCCTCATGAGAGATCCACAGAGCGTGAAGCCCATCACAAAGCGTCGGGTGTCCTGTGTGGCTAGCACTTCCCTCGCATATCTCCCAAGGTCGATCCAAGCTTTGGAGGCGGTGTCGGCAGACGGATTACTCTTCAGTTCTCCGGGTACTAATATTTGCTTCCAGTGGTATGGAGGTCCTTTTGAATCATCGACAAACCCAACATCCAGTCTGCGGTCCGCCGTCGAACCATGCATCGGCGTATTGGGCTGTATTAAAAGGCTCCGCTGATGTGTCGTATTGGACTTCTGGGCTTTTGCAAGTTGCGCCAGCGTCTTTACGATGTCGGCAAGCCACTCCAACACGGTTTTTTCGTTCGGATCCCGAGGCCATCCCTCCAGCCATTTTGAAATACAGACTCGCGGTCATGAAAGCACTGATCGAAAACCTCCGTGGATGCAGCTTCTAGTCCGTCCAATCTTCAAAAGTACGCATCTCGGAAACCGAGAAGTTTCACGTACGTAGTGCCGAGCTCCTCCTTCGGTATATCGTCAACATATCGGCGATGTTCGGATGTGTTGGTAAAACTGGTCGTGCTCCGCAGCCATGGTGTTTTTTGAAGCGAGGAAGCTATTCTTCTCCGGGGGAGGGGGGGGGGGGGGAGGGGGGCGTGGTTTCTGTAATGGCTCTATGTGCTTGATCCCAAATGGTGGCATCATCGAGTTTACCAGAGAAAGCCGCTTTCAGAAGTGGTTTGACGCGACTGAAGTCGAAGCTGTCGGAGGCTGCGGCCGAGATAAGTCTGAGGAAATCATTTTGTAAACTGCCGCAGCCCGATGTCGATGGTAGAGATATTGAGGGGACGTGGCAAGGCAAGGCAACCAGGAGAGGGAGGGTCAGGTTCCGAAGATCTGTGAATGATTTAGAGGGGTTAAGCAGCGAGAGCCAGGGCTCGTACCTTCTTGGCCGAGTTGATCTACTGAATCGTAGATTATGGCGTCTTTTCCCTGGTGCATACGGAGTTGAAGGTACTGCGGACACCATTGAGCCCATTTCCAATGGAGTGCGATTGATCTGTTCTGATAATTCGGTCATGGCAGATAATAAGTGGTCGGTCAACTAGCGGGTGGGGTTTGCGGGCTTCTGCATCATTGGTCGGCGACGCGGCTGTCGGAAACTTGATATTCCGAAGCCAACAAAAAACACTGCCCAATCAACGGCTTAAGGATGAGCCCCTCCTCATGCTAATCTGATTGGAGGGGTTGCTGGAGAGCCCAGACGATAGCGAAATAAACAGTTAGGGAAGCAATGCTCAGTGTACAGAGAGGTGTAATATGTCAGATTGAGATGAGCCCTCAATATCCGTGATCAGACCGCGACGGAAGATTTTTGATATTTGTATGTTTAAAGAATCATTCGACGTTGTTAAGTTGATCGCTGTTGAGAAGCTCCGGAACGCGCTACGTGGCACTAGCACGATCCACCGCGTAGCGACTCTACTTATATATACGTCCTAAGGTAATAGATCGCGAGCTAGATTCAACGTCTATCACTATTACAAGGGAGGTTATAGTAGCGAGCGACGAGGATCTATTATTATAAAGGGTATAGAAACCATCTATAAAAGTCTAATTAAACTAAACTCCCTAAGAGATAATTAATAATATAACTAACGGAATAACGGAGATTTCAAATAATAGCTAGCGGACGGCGAGTACGCGAGCCGTAACCTTAGCTAAAGAACGTATAAAATATATAAAGGATAATAATAAGGGACTACTCTTAATAATAAATAAGTAGGTTAAAGAGCTATATATAGTAGTTAAAATTATATTTAATATATAAAAAAAATTAGAAATATAGAATAAAAACGTTAAAGTAGAGCTTTGCGTAGTTATTTTAGAGCTAGAAATAGTTAAAAGCGAACTATAATTTATTAAAAAAGAGCTATAAATAATAAAAGAACGTATAAAGGACGAAAGTATTAAGACGAACGAAAGCTTTAAAATAATTACGGTAGTAGTTATAACGCGGAATAGCCTAAGCGTATCCTATACGGATGTTATATAAAGCGGCTTAGGTAAGTAAGGTTATAACTCACGGGTAGCTATAGTGGGTAACGCGACGCTACCGAGCCGCAGCGATCCCTTATTTTATATAATTAATATATTAAGAGTTAATAAAATAAGTAATAAGCTTAACGTAGGTTAGATCCGGGTTATAGTAAAGAAGGAAATACGTACTATAGACGGATAGAGTAATTAGTACTATCGGGCTATTATAGTAGACCTAAGGAATACGGATAGGATCTAGATTATATATTATAATAATATTAAGTATAAGCTTGTTAAGTAAATTATAGAAAAGAGCTTTGGTTTTAGAATAAGTATATTATAAAACGAGCTCTATTTTATAAAAGTAGATAATATAAAGCGAACTAAGGTACTAAGTAAGAATAGTAATATTAAGGCTAAAACGGTAGAGGTACTTAGCTAAGAAAACGAGATTATAATTACTAAGATATCTGTTACGAGCAGGTCAGGGCAACCAACTGTGGCACAAAGCAAAAGCTTCGATAATGATGACTCCGGCATCATTGTCCCCTGTTCTGCACTATATAGGTACGCCGGCCAGCACCCAACTGGTTGGGCCGTAACAATATCTTAGCTAAGTAAGAAAGATATACCTAAAGTATAGGTCTATAGTTATATTTATAACTAAGGTTAGTAATACGTATATGTTACGAGCAGGTCAGGGCAACCAACTGTGGCACAAAGCAAAAGCTTCGATAATGATGACTCCGGCATCATTGTCCCCTGTTCTGCACTATATAGGTACGCCGGCCAGCACCCAACTGGTTGGGCCGTAACAGTATAGACTGATTAGTAAGGGCTTTTTCTATATTAGAGGAGAGTCCGGTATAATAATAGTATTTAAGTAGTAGCTACGTCCTTAATAGTACTATAATTACTAATAGATTACTAAGTATAAGGTATATTAGTACGTAAACCCCTAGGTATATAGATAATATACTAAGGTAGGTTATTATTACTCTAAATATAATAAGACGATTATAATATACGTACCTTATAGTAGACCGTACGAGTTGTTTAGTAAGAACTATTTAAAGCTATATCCGTACTCTTATAAATAAGAAGGTTTAGATCTTTTAGCTTAATATAAAGAAGTAGGCTAAGGTCTATAAGAGTTTAATAAATAACGAAGTACTACGTAACTTTACGACTATAGCGGTATAGGAGCTATAGGCGTAGAGGATAGAAAGTAAGACTATTACTATTTTAATAATATATAGTAAGTAGACGAAAATAGTACTAACGGAGTAGAGGGACGAAGGAAAATAGGGAATTAGGAGTTTATTATAAGTAAATAGAGGAGTAAAGGTAGAATAGGTACTAATAGTATTACTAAATATTATAACGGCCGTTATCCAGCTTTTAGATTAAAGGCTATTAGTAACGTCGGTATACGTACCGGTATAAAAACTAGAGATATTATAGCAAGCGTGCGACTTACTAAAATAAGTTATTATAAATATCCGAGGAGGAATAGGTAAAAGGGTAGACGTAGTTTTAATAAGAGACTTTAACTATTATAACTACTTATAGGGAGATAATAATATATTAGAGGGCTAATAAAGTAAAATAAACCCGATTATCCATCTAATAAGCGAGTACTCGCTCCGTAGCCTCTTTTTATGTAATATAAAAACGTAGGAGAAGAACGAGGTAATAACGATAATTAACTTATCCCTTATATCCGAAGAGTTAATAAGAACGGTAGTACGATACGCCCTATATAAAATAGACTACGGGTCGGATTACTAAGTAATTAAAACGACCTTTAATATTACCGTACTTAAAATAAAAAGCTAACTATAGCTCCTCCTTAAGAACGCTTTATAAAAATAAATTAATAAGAGAGTAGAAATAAACCTATAGCGAATATTAATAAGAAGTATAGTATAGTAATAAATAGATCGACTAATATTTATAGTATACGAGGTAATAGAAGTACTAACCCCTAAAGCTAAGCTATTTCTATATATAAAGAAATAGTAGATAGCCGACTTTGTATAGCTCCGGTAGATCTATACTTACTAAAGAAAATGGGCGAGGGTAGAGAGAAGGGTAGGTAATACTTAATCCGAGCTAAAAAAACGTACCCGCTTAGTAGCTAAGTAATATTATAATATTATTTAATAATAAAAAAAAAGCTATTAAGAGGATTTTTTAACTAATAATATAAATATTTAGAAGGCCGCTAAGTACTTTAACGTTAGTTTTATATAATTAGCTAGTAACCTATACTATTGTTACGGCCAGCTAGTCGTAGTGAGTATGTTAGCAGAAGTTGAGGCTGCGAGTACTAAGTAAACAGTGTCGTAGTCGTGGATAGCTTCCCTGAAGCTACGTCTGTAAGTCGTAAGGTAGGTAAGGCTTCGGTGATCAGTCGTAGTCTTGTCAGGAGGGGTTCTCAGTGAAGATAGCTGAAAGCGATCATAAGATCTGATACTAAGTTGATTGCTGAAGAAGCTATGGGAAGTCTGTCCTTGAGCCCGGCTCAAGTCCATCCTATATACAAGTCTCGTTCCTGAACATATCCTTTGTCCGTATGTTTACCCAACGGGCCCCGTATTCTGAAAGGACGGGGTCCGTATCCTTGGCGTACGGACCTTCTTATCTCTTATCGTCACGTGACTTGTCCCATAGTTCTTCCGTTCCGTGGGAGTCACCCTGTGTTCCCATGCTCCTGCATATATGGTGTGCCGCAGCCGCCGCAAGCCTGCGGGGCGGGCCCTGGTCTTGGTCATGCATGTTGGGTCGTAACAATTACCTATATTATTTAGAGGGGGTAGCGGTATAATAATAGCCTTATATATACTCGGCCTAAGAGTAGAGTAGAACCTATATATAGTAGAGCTAGTAGCGCTAATAAAAGCGGTTAAGTCTCTCTTATAAAGGCTTAACTACTGGGCTATTTACGTATTTACTTATAATAAAGCGGCTATATTAGCTATCCGTAACCCGTAGTAGTAATTAAGCTAATAAGAGATTTACTAACTATACGCTAGCGTATAAGATCTTTAAAGGAAAGGTAATAAAATTATTATTTTCTAGCTTTTATTAATAATAAAATCACTTTTATTAAAAGCGGCTAAAGTAGTAGTAAAGGAAAGTATAAGACTAGTGTTACGACCCAACATGCATGACCAAGACCAGGGCCCGCCCCGCAGGCTTGCGGCGGCTGCGGCACGCCATATATGCAAAGAGACGGAACACAGGGTGACTCCCACGGAACGGAAGAACTATGGACAAGTCACGTGTAGATAAGAAGCAGTGATCACGCGATAAGGTGATCACTGTGATCACTCCAAGTGATCGCTCACCAGTATCCACTGAGCGATCACCCAACGAACAAGAGTGATCACCAACAAAGGATATGTTCACAGGCGGACTTGTATATAGTATGGACTTGAGCCGGGCTCAAGGACAGACTTCCCATAGCTTCTTCAGCAATCAACTTAGTATCAGATCTTACGATCGCTTTCAGCTATCTTCACTGAGAACCTCTTCTGACAAGACTACGATTGATCACCGAAGCCTTACCTACCTTACGATTTACAGACATAGCTTCAGGGAAGCTATCCACGACTACGACACTGTTTACTTAGTACTCGCAGCCTCAACTTCTGCTAACATACTCACTACGACTAGCTGGCCGTAACAACTAGGTAAGATACTATAAAAACGACCGGCTAGAGCCTACTTAATAATACTTAAGATCGCTTTAAAGAGTATATAATAGAAATACGGAGCTTTACCTAATAACGTAGGAGCATATTTAAAAAAGACTAATATAGTTTTATTAAGAAAGTATACGCGCGAGCTATATAATAAGCTTTTATAAAAAGAAGCTAGTATATTAATATAATTGCGTACTAATATAATAAAACTAAATTAGTACTTATACTAGATTAGTATAACTACTTTAGTATAATATGCCTATGGGTAAGTAATAGAATTAGTAAAGTATTTTTTTTATTATATATAGTAAATAATATAACGAACTTAAATATTTTAATAAATAGAAACGCGTAGAGAGAACTTATCGTACTTTTTTAGAGGAAAGAGCGCGTCCGATCTTAATAACTAGTTACTAAACGTAGATATTATTAAAGAAACGATCAAGTTCGCTATGAGCACGGAGAGACTGGATGCTCAGATCAGCCAGCGGCAAGACGACCATGAGTAATTGCTAACCCTGCCATAACGACCCACACTAACTCACATACCAACTGATAACACCTCGACGCACCCTCGTGCCACCGACGGCAGGACTGGCTTTGGCTGCTGACGATAGGACGCTGAACACTTTAGGAATCAATCTCAGGATGACCTGTTACTAACACCACGAGCAACCGCAGCATTGGCAAGGAACCTCAAGGCTATGTATATGTGGATAGACTGTACTCGTATGGGCTTCTTGGAGACAAGGACATGAATGAAGGTAGAGATCATGTAGATAATCATGTGAGCCCTGATAGCTTAGCTGGGGCGTAATCAACTACTACTCCAAGATCGCCAGACGATACCGGGGCTGGCCGGCTCCACGCGCTCAGTTCATTGTACAGGAGCTAGCATCACACCAAAGAACCAGCGTCCAATATAACGATTGATCATGTTCATGCACCCCGAGGCCCTCGCGATCATCAACATGTCATACTCAAAACCATCAACATCGGCAAACCCGAAGTCGTAGCCGAGGCTCGTGGTACACGTCATATCGGTAACCAGACACCGGAAAGCATACCCTATTAATTTCCTAGACAAGCCATACATCAGCTATATTTATAAGTGATCCTGAAAAAATGGGAAAATAAAAACAAAAACAAAAATAAAAAGGTTTAATGATAAGCGAAGGAATCGAATCACATGTCAAGACGTTGCTGATACCCTTGACAGCACGGAATCTCGTAAGTAGTCTTTGCACCAAGGCCTCGTATAATCGTTCACGGGACATGACTAGATGGGTGGCTAAGACGGGCGCGATGGCCTCGCGGCGCGCGCTTTATGTAACTCATGAGGGCTGTGAGAGACTCGAAGTGCGGTGGTTAGCAAAGACTTGAACTGATATTGCAAGGGGTGTATCATGAGGCTCAATCGCCGTCAGCTTTGACTCTACGGTACACCCGAAATCAGAGAACCCACAACTGTGCGAACTTTGACCGCCCTGAGATTCGATCTCCACTTCCACGCCCTTCGGAAGGCGGGGCTACGGGCTTACTGCAAACAACCACTTTGGACATCAGTGATAAACCATGTCGACATAACCCAATGGTCTAATATACAAAAAGGAATGTACCGAGAGCTGGATACTAGAGTCAATGGCGTTGGCTCGCGCGAGGTCGTATTTACACCAGCCCAAAGTTCACCTTGCAAAACCGCGTCACCGGCACCCAAAAAAGGGCGCCAGCGTTTTCTAACTTCCAGCGGCTCTTTCCCAGTCAGGGAGCTAAGCTGGCTAGCTGGGTCAAGTTCAAGCTGATCTTGGGTATGCGCCAAGGTACCAGCAAGTGAAGGGTAATGCTGTTGAAGACACAATCTTGATGCAACTGACTCGCAACCCAACTTTTACCCAGAAGTTTCATTGATGATGTGAAGGATGAAGAATCCCATTTATTAAACTTCATCATTCAGGTGAACTGTGAAATATGGTCAGGCTCTGGAGGTAGTATAACGTTGTGTAGCTGTTGATGAGCTTGAAGTAGTACGCCCGCAATGGCCGGCGTTTCCGACATATGGGAGCGAAATGTATATATGGTCTTTCTCAGCTGCCTAATTTGGATCCTCACATTAGCTACTTTGCAGACTTCTCGCTCCTGCGTTCATTATTTCCGTTTTCGTCATTCATCGTTCTCAGTAGCAATGTTGTATCAATATTTCTCGCCTCTCCTTTTTCTGGGGTTAACCTCCCTCGCTTCTGGCAGCGTGCTCCATGCCCGAGATGGCGACGTTGCAGTCGGCGACAAATGGAAACCGCATGATGAGGTTGCGGTTTTCCAACAGCAAGCTGCCTATGACCTCGAAGGCGAGCTTGAACTGCGTTTCAAGCCCTGGCTCAACGATAGGAGCGGTTGCTTCCCCTACGCCGCCGTCGACAAGGATGGGAACCACGGGTATGTGTACAACATATGTTTCTCTTGATACACGTCGATCAACGTTACGTCTGACTGTTTGGCCTACTCAGAATGGGGCTTAAACCTACAGGCCATAGTGGCGGTGACTGCCGTGATGCCAGCAAGGGTCAGCTTTACGCCAGGGTCGGAACTTCCAACGGTCGGACCGGTATTGTGTATTCGTGGTATCAACCCAAGGTCCAGACGGACACCGAACGTCACAAGCACTGGTACCTGACTATTGTGATCTGGTTATACTCTGATAAGTGCGACCCAGTGGCCGACGATTACCGCGTCGTTGGAGTCAGTTACTCTAATGGCAAAGAAACCTACGATACATCAGTGAGCGGTAATACACTCTATAGCTCTGGCGATAGCGGTTCCGGTCCTGGTAACACACACCCCATCGTCGGATATGACGGTCAAGTCAACGTTTTCCCCTCTCAAGACGGCACTGAGTACGCCCTAAGCCCGCCATTGATCAGCTGGAAAAAGCTCTCTCCGCCGGCAATAGAGCAGCTCAACGGTGTCCAGTACGAAAAGGCTAGGTGTCCCTTCAATGACAATAATATCCAAGCATCCCTGGACGCTGCTTTCAACACAAATTCCTACATCAACCTTGCAGCCGTGGCCGATAATTGTAAATCGGCTACCCCGACGTCAACGCCGACCCCGACAGCAACGCCGGCTCCTCCCAGCACTGCTAAAGAGGTGGACTTGGCGTGTATGAATCAGGGTCCCGGGTTCGATCCCTCGAACTGCGTGTTCTCTCCAATACAAAACGATGGAACTGCCATCGACGAAACAGATTCGGAGGCTATCATCAAACTTATGACTGCCGAGACCTTCCTTCGATACATCAAAGGAGACAAGGCAGACCTTACTGATACGTGTGTCTTCTACACCAAAGGAGTCACCGCTGCTGGAGCAGCTACAGGGTTATCATCTGCTGCTACAGAATGGGCGTGCGGAGAGTCGAAGAAACCTCGGTACACAATATGGGTATGCATTTCACTAAGTTCTAAGAAGGGGAGTCGAGGCCCTCAAAGTGATGAAACTGACCAATGATCCCATCCAGAATCTATTTCCTAACGCCTATGATGCTTCTATTCATAAGGGCGTCCGGGACCTTTATGCCATGTTCACGCCCGGAAGCTGGCTAGAACCTATCAGGAAAAAGCAGGAAGAATTCGAGAAGACATTGCCTATCGGAGTAGTGCCGCCGAGCATCCGTTATTTCCAGCAAATGTCAGAGTCCATGGCTGAAGCATGCTTCGGAGAGATCATCATCATGACAGAGACTCCGAAAGAGCTCGCACTCTACGAGCCAGGCAAGAAGTACCAGGACGCACGCTTCAACAACATCTTCTGGTCTCACGAGCGACCCGTCCTCCAACGGAAGGCGAAAGAGGGAGAAGCAAAGCTCTATGTACTGGACTCCAACACCAAAGAAGCCTGGGAAGTTATAGACGTCGATACGTTCGAGCTTGGCTCTTCCATTAAGTTCAGACGAGATATGAAATTGGGCCATGAGACGTCTGATGTCTTTGACTCCAAGTTGCAGGCCAAGGTCGCCAATATGTGCAAGAGAAACGGACTTGGATCTCAGGAACCGGGTCAGGACTGGTTTGGATCCTACGGAAGCAATGGGTGGTAGATAGAGGACGTTGAACGGGCGAATTCGTTCGTTAACAGCTGATTCCAGACTTTGTGGACGGTAGATCTCTCTCCAGGGCTGCTTAATTGCAGAGATTCGCGAGTGCCGCCAAAAGCGCGCTGCAGAGATTTCGCAGAAGGCAGGCACACGTAGACAACACAAGAAGATTCCCATATACTCGTTCACTTTTGCGTGATCTTGGCAGTTTTCAGGACCCGACAGGCGGCGATGCCCAGGCTACAATACTACATTCTGCCGGAAAATGAGGCCTCGTCTTAGTCGAGTTTGGTGACGGATGAGCCGGATGTGGGGCAGCGGATCGCCTAGGGTCGGACCCCAATCTGCTTGGCATGATGCTGACCCCACGTCAACGCGGCCATGAAGTACGGATTGTCATGGCTCCTAAGCAATGCATAAAGAGTCCGAGAGGGCTATCTATCATTCCGAGCGCCCTGGTTTTTTTGTGAACCTAAACAAACACAGCGCAGGTTATGGGTTAGCGCTCGTACGAGTCCCATCCGTTATCGGGCCACATTTCATTTCCGCCCCTGATATTCGCATTTTGGAACGTGCACCTGAGCGGAGACAGATCAGGCAGACAGCCTTAGTATTCAAGCTCGATTCCGGGCTGAGAGCGAGAACGAGTTTAGATCAACTTGCCACTGGACCAGACACTAAAAGTGAGATCCCATATAGGACAGGTTTCCAGTAGTTCATATAGTCCTTGACAAGTCTCCGAATGCTAGGTTCTGCATTTCAATAATTGTCGACGCGCAGCATGGAACTTTACAGGAACCCGGAAGGATCGATGTCGAGTGTTTCCTTGCGCTCTTCCCGAGACTGGAACGCCGAAATAAGGAATGAGTTTGCCGACACTTCGGAAACCTGCTTCGTTCGCCTTGCCACGCAGTATGCTGCAGGATATCTCACGCTGAGCGATTACTTAGAAGGCGTGCTGTCTCACTTGAGGAAAGGAGCGATAAAGCATAAGTGGGATGTACCATCAGAAGACTTCAGCGACTTGCTGGAGCTGGACCTCTTCGCGGGGGCTGTCAAAGCACGGCATCTCGATCCGACTTTCGTCCCCTTGGAAGAAAATGGTTAGTTTCCATAACACAATTTCTCCCACTCCATCTGACCTGAACTTTGCCACGCCAAGACTACTCTCAGGCAAAACGCCTTGCTTCCAGATCATGGACCACAAATGATCCAGACGAGTTCGACCGGCTCGGTAGAGAGGACCAGATCGACCCCTCAGCGTTGATGCCGGAAATTGCCGACTTTTTATTGATCATCTGCTACGCAAAGCGACACACACTTCTGTTTAGACACCTAATTGGTCTATTGCCGGGGCCTCCTAACAGGTCTACTTTTGACTTTCTGAACGAGAGATTGCTTCAGCCGCGAACCGCCTATTGGACCATAATACACCAGCATTCTCCGAAACAACAGAGCAATTCGACAGACGAGATAATCATGTGGACTGATATCCTTAACTTCGGCTGGGTACATGATCCCGTGAACGCCGAAACGCAGCGGTTCCTGCATATTGGGATACACAGCCAATATCCTGACGTTGAGAGAGACGACAGTGTCGCGTTTGGGAGCCAGAAACTGAGGGACTTCCACCTCGCATTAGCCTCGAGGGGACTCTACTGTGACATGGCATCACTTGGTGATTATCTGGCGAGTTGCAGGTCTCTCGACCAAGCTCTGGACCTCCTCGCAATATTCCCCGGGAACAAAGTCAGGCCTTCGGGCCGTGACTTATACGAATGGGAGTCTGGCGGCTTAGTGGGTAGTATCGCCGGTTCCTCGACTCTGGACGGGAAGCTGCGGACGGACATCATGAGCCTCGCGCTTGAATCCATCGAAGGCGTGGATGTCAATGCCCCATTCAACTCCAATGCATGGGAAGATGACTTGCCGGGGAGGAAAAGAACGCCTCGCATGACCGGTTTACAGGTCGCAGCGTCCAAAGGGGACCGAGAGCTTGCTGAGGTTCTGATCCAGCACGGGGCCCGATGTGATGTAGTGGAGTACACGACAGGGTTGAACGCAGCGGGATTTGCGAGGAACAACAGACAAGTGGACTTGGCGGAATGGCTTGACGATTTGTCCCGGAAGTAAAAATCAGGTCATAAAAACCTGTGTACCTACGAAAATATAGTCTTTTGTCACGTTTCGCATCAATTTGTGGCAATCACGGCGCGGCAATAGGCGAACTCCTTTGTGATCTATTGCCACCTGAACGCTCAAAGCCTGATATAGTTGCGTGGATCACGGATAGTGCCAAGTGTTGTTGGCTGGGAAGTGGCTTACACTGGAAGGTGTTTTCTCGGCGTGACATATCCTAGTTATAATTCAAATGCACCCAAAATCTACTCCGTCCCAATTACCATGCTTCTCGATAAACTGTCTTCGCCATCTATTTTATTTCCTCTACCATTGCTTCTCCTGCCGAGCTGACTTCTTCGATCGGTCATTCTCTGTAAAAGCATCGCATTCATGCAAATATTCTCCTGACATATATACATTTGTACGTCGGTTCCTGTATACACCATGACCGCGTTTTGGCTCGTCATTCTCCTCTGCAGTACCGCCAATCTTTTGCATCTTACTATACGCATCCTTACGAGAGCACGAGACCCTCGACTTGGCAGGCGAGGGCAGGTTAGTTGCGCCGAATGAAGCGTTGGACATAGAAGCTTCTCGGTCTAGTGGAATACCATGGTCATGGATTTGTGAACACAGTAAATAAAAGAAATTATCTCATAATCGGTCCTCTTCTACTTCATTCTGGACAGCTATTTCGCTAAACCAATATGTTAAAACGAAACAATAAAGACAGAACCTTGGAGAATCTGAAGAAATGGAGGTCATCCCGGATAATCACTCTAAACCCATGAATCTCCTCTTCTAAGCGCTCTTTCTCCCCTGGCACGGGAATCCCATCCATCCACCTCGGTCAGAGCCTCCAATGGCGAGTCTCTATTTGCTAGGAGGAAGGAAAAAATGTTTTGTGGCCGATAATGCGAGGATGTCGGCCAACTATGGGGAGAATCTTATGTTCAAGCTCGAGGCGCGTCGAATCACCTCCCGGCTCCAGTGAATACTTCAGAATAGTGGAAACATCCACCTCTCCGACGAAGGCGCTGCTCCCGCAGACTAGGACGCACTGTACTCCCGTCGGACAGTAGAAGCGGTACTCGACTGTCTCTCGTTGTCCCATGATGGACAGCTGTTTGTTGTCCGATGTGATAGGTGGCGTTTAGGATACTGATAGGCTTAAGTCAAGCGCTTGGCTGATCTATGTATTGAGCACATGGATCGTCCATGCATGAACACCAGATCACGACTGAATAATCGAAGGAAATTTCAACCCGCGACCGTCGAGATGTTCAAAAGGAAAGGTTCAGTAAGTGAGGAAGATTATCGGGAAACCATCTTCAGTCTTGACAATGAGAACCGACAGTCATCTGCGAACCGATGTGCCTACAGGACGCCGGCGCTTTCAGTCCTAGGCAAAGCGCAGCCGGCACTACAGCCTTCTGGACCACCAAGCCTACGCAGGCCCGGCTTGTGGTATGCCCCGATGCGAGTGGAGAAGAGGCGATCGCGCGCACCATCGGTCAAGGTCCACATAGCAGAAGCGTTGCCATGAGAGGTAGGCCTAGCGATGATACATTCAGCTGTCACAGATAGAGAAGATGTAAGCTTCTCCATGGCTTAGTGAAGAGATAGTTTGACCTGACTAGCCGCGGCCAGTGATGAGGCCTTCGACTTGAAAGAAACCCAATATATAGCCTTTCTTCCACCACCATCACGGCAGCCCACGGGTTTCAGACCGCTCATCCTCCAACTACTCGTTTTCCTTTCCGACAATGGTCCAACCCCAGTCCAGCACAATGCACGACGTGCAATCCATCGCCAAGCTTTACCATGAAAAGTAGTTCAAAAAGCAGAAGCGCGAACAGGAGGAACGTCAACGCAAGCGTAGTGAGCAATAAAAGGAACAGGAAATGTCAACAAATTTGTCGAAAGCGCTCGATATTATACCTCAATCTATATAATGCCCCAACGCACGAGAAGTCGACATCTACTTATCAAGAGCTTGACTTCGACACTGTCTTTCAACAAAAACCTCGGGGAAACCTTACTTGATGTCAACTTGATTGAGACATTTGAGAAAGAGTATGAGGGCTTTGAAAAGGGCGTTCAGGTGTTGAACACCAGATTTCGTAAGGGAAAGACAGAATATCAGATTCATTGAAAAGGAAGGCCCCACGAAGAGGATACTTGGGTGGCTGAAAAACACATGAGCTTGAAGCTGGTTCACAAACACAAACCACCGGCAAAGACGCAGAAAAGAAAGAGGAAGAGGGCATACGGGTAGACGGCTAAATATGGATATGATTCGCGTTGTAGCATGCAGTATATTTCTGTTCGAGGCCATGCCCAACATCTCACAATACTCTATAACACAATTGTCTTTTAAGTGTGTCCTTCAACTAGAAGGCCCAGTTGCTAGAACTCTTCAGATGAGCCGACGGGAGGTGGCCCGCACTCTTCAAAAACAATTTACATCTAACGTCGGCTTCGACAACGCCGTTGAAAAAACTTTGCCTTAATATTAGCTCCGACATTGGCAACTTACTTGGACCACTTGGTTCCATTCATGGTAAAGATGAAAAGCCCATCATATCTGTCACGAGAAGAGGTAGGTCACACGAAATTACCTGCTAGCATTCAAATACTCACTTCCATCCGAGCATTACATACCGAAGATAGACGGAATTATAGAGATAACGCCCAGTCCCAATAAAACTCGGCCCAAGTCACAAAATGAAGGCTGCCGTCTTACCACTTCTCGGCGCGCAACTCATCATAGCCGCCGAAACTTCAAGGTGGTGGGGCGCCCATAGATCAAATACTGAGCGCGTTAGCAAAGGGAATGTCGAATGGGCTTTGAGACACCGAACCACCGAGTTGGGCTTCCCCGGCGGCCAGACCATCTCCTGGAGATGGATTCAGTGCACCGAAACCGACGAGTACGAGTCTATGGACGTTGCTGTTGTCACTACACCGCGCAGTAAGAAACTAAGTCGTACTTATCTTTGAAATCATACCAGAACTGATCTTGAATAGTTGTCATCGACGGAGCTCATACTCAGCTTGCCAATGGACAGGTGATCTGCAGAGTGGGCGGGGAGTACTTCAAATGCTAGAGGAAGGTGTTTTACCCAGGGGCTTCATCGTGTTAGGGCCAGCTAGTCGTAGTGAGTATGTTAACAGAAGTTGAGGCTGCGAGCACTAAGTAAACAGTGTCGTAGTCGTGGATAGCTTCCCTGAAGCTATGTCTGTAGGTCGTAAGGTAGTGATAGATCTTTAGTATGGTTAGTAGTTGCATAATGGATGGGGATGAGTATGGTTGTATTGCTTGAGTGATCTGCTGGGCCTGCAGTAGATCTATATAAACGAGTGGCATCTATCCCTTGTAGGGCAATCCTGGCCCGACTACGTGGTTAACTGAGTAATGACTGTATGCAGTGAGTTTCACCTAAGCGAGGGTATCCTAGATTCTGTCAGGTAGGTAAGGCTTCGGTGATCAATCGTAGTCTTGTCAGAAGGGTCTCAGTGGAGATAGCTGAAAGCGATCACAAGATCTGATACTAAGTTGATTGCTAAAGAAGCTATGGGAAGTCTGTCCTTGAGCCTGGCTCAAGTTCATACTATATACAAGTCTCGTTCCTGAACATATCCTTTGTGATGTTCCTGTTCACTATTGTCCGTCCCACTTATTCACGATCGTCCGTCCCACTTATCCACGGGCGTCCGTTCCTTATCTTATCGCGTGATCGTGATCACGTAACTAATCTATAGTTCTTCCGTCCCGAGAGGAGTCATCCTAAGTTCGTTCTTCTATATATATAGCGTGGCGGCTGCCGCAGGTCCTATAGGGCGGGGCCCTAGCCTTATTATACGTATTAGGTCGTAATACTGCGGCGGCCGCTACGCTATTTAATTTAATTTAATTTAATTAATTCCTACTCAGTTCTGGCCACCTTAGTTAGTAACTATGCCCGGATAGCGGGGTTTAGTTAATAGCCGACGCGCTCTAGACGTTAATCCGTAGTACTTTACTTCGCTAATATAAAATACCAACTAGCCGTTTTTAAATCTCCTACTTTACTTTTTAACCTCTATTTATATTCAGCTAGTCCCCTTATATAGTTCGTAGTTCTTTATTAATATATATATATATCTAGGCTTTATTAAGGTCTTTCTCCTTATATAACGGTTTAGTATACTTATAGTCTCCCCCTAATATTTAGCTTAGTTTAGTATATAACTCGATCCCGTATTACCTAAGGATCTCGGTCTATTCTATAAATTAGATTACTTTAATAGCTACTTTGCGCTTATTTAGTATAACCCGGAGATTATATCGTCTTAGGAGGGTTCTAAATTCTTAATACCGGAGTTATTAAAACTTATAGTATCGTAGTAGGATATATAATACTATTTACTATCCTTTTTAATATAAATAGTTAGCGTTAGTAATACCTAGTACTCTTTAATTAAAAAGGAAGTCCTAGAGCCTAATTTTTTTTATACGTATTTAAACTAAGAGTACGCTCTAGCGTTTACTAAGGCCTTCGTAGAGTTTAAAGACTTTTTTTATCAGCTTTAGTATAAAACAGAATAATATTCTCCCTCGCGTCTTAGTTTCCTATTTAATTTACTATACGTAGTAGGACTATTTATATAACTATATTTTAACTATTAACCTAAGTTTAAATAAGGCTCTTAGCTTATTTACCTTAGGACTTATTTATCCGTTTAGCCTCTATCCCGTTACCTCTTTAGCAGCGATATTTACTACTTCGTTACCCTAAATACTAATATAGGTAGGTACCTATTAGAGCTCGATTTCGAGTCCCTATTTTTAGAGAGCTTATATTTTTTTTATAATAATCTTAAGAAGGTACGTATCGGACTTCCCCTTTAAATTAGCTAACGATTTAATAGTAGCCTAATTATCGGTATATATAAAGACTTTATTTTAGTAGTTTCCGTTTTTTTTATTTACTTATGCTATTTTAAGGGCTAGGACGATACTCTATAGCTCTCTTACGTAAATAGTAAATATTATATCGTCCCCTATATAGGATTTTTTAGTTTACTATATAATTATATAAACTACTACCGCTCCGATCTAACTATTAATACCGCTACTATTTATATAAATATAGGCCGCGTTAGTATTCTTTTCTAAATAGCGTTCGTATTCTTTTTTAACTTACTCCGTACTTCTAGTAATATAAATATACGGTCCCTACTACTACGGGGGAGTAATAAAAGGCGGTATATACTTATACTCATATTATTCGTTAGTTACGTCTTATCTATTACGTATTTAGTTTATTATTATCTATTTTAAGCTAATTTTCTTTCTTTTACGTACAGTAACTTCGGCTATACCTACTCTACTAATAGTGTCGATATTATATTTCTATATTTATTATTTAACTAGTAAGAGGTATATTTCTATATTTAGTACTAAGAACGAGGTTGCTCTATATACTCTATATATTATCCTAGCTACTCTAGCTTAGAGCCTCTATAATCTGTTTAATATTCTTTTTATATAGCCTATTTCTCCCCGACTACTATTAGACTATAGCGAGTATACGTATATTATTTATAATATTACTACTCCCCTATAAATTATCCTTATCTCTCTCGTTATTACGCCCTACATAGAGCTACTTAGGCTACTAAGTACTATAATAATATTAATAACCTTACGTTCTATCTCGTTAATATATTATTTTTACTTAAGGGCTAAGTTTATAATAAGACCGAGGTATTTATAAGTTACTTTAGGCTTAATTTCTCTTTACTAACTATAGAGTATTTTATTTATATTAATTCTAGTTTTTATTTATATAAAGTGGGTAAACTAAAACTTTAGAACTTTTTAGGTACGAAAACGGATATATAAATAAGAGCCTACGTCTCGGCTTTCCAAAGCGCTTCTTAGAGCTTTTAATAAGTTTCTTCTGTGCTATTTCTTATAATAAAGATTATTATATTATTAATAAAGCCGGTAGTTATTATATCTCCGGTTTTATTATAACTATTTAAGAGATTTGCGTTATAGAAGAGGTAGAGTATTAAGAAAAGGGACGACCCTTATAGGATACTAGTATTAAGTTTATAAGTCTTAGATCGGAATCCGTTTACGTAAATTTCTATCTCTTAATATTTAAAAAAACTAATAACCTAACGTACCGTCGCTTTATTAATCCGCCTCTTTTATAGGTTATATAGTAATTAGTAGTACGAAACGTTATTAAAAGCGCCTAATATATTTAAGAGAAGTAGGCTTATTACTATTCCCTATCCTAAACCCTAAGCTTTATATATCCTATTTACGATTTAATATAGTACGTATTCCGTTAACTAACGTCTTCTCCCGCCTATATAACTATTTAGTAATAATCCGTATATTTCAATAAAGTAGCTCAGTTTCCTTACTATAACAGTATTTATAATCTTACCTACCATATTTAAAAAGGCTATTAGCCTATATACTTTAGGCACTATATAGTTATTTTTACCTAGCTTTTTAAGTACTACTATAATAGACTTTTTAAAGTATTATAGATAATATTTTAACTAGAGATTTTAATTAAATATACGGACGAGATATAGCATAATCCACGGCCTTACTACTTAGAGTACTAGGTTCGTAATACTATCGGGGCCCGGGGCCTTTAGCAGTACTACTTCTTAAATAGTATCCTTTACTTCGCTTTTTAATACTAGTAATAGGCTAATTTAGTTATTATATAATATATTATCAATATTTTTAAAATTTGCTTTAGGTAATAGGGGGAAAAAGGTCTCTTTAAAAAATATAGTTTTTTTTTAAGTATTACAATAACTTAAAATATATTAGGGTTCCTAATTTTTAGCGTAACGGTTAACGGCTAACTTTATCTATTTCGGGCCTATTTAGCAATCTTTTATAGCGACTTAAGTAACTTAGCCACTATTTTAACTACTTCGTAATATACTTATTAAAGAGCTTTTTTTATAATGCGGCCTTTCTTATTACTTACTATTCTATATACCTCCTAGCTCTCTTTTATCTATCGCTTACTATAATTATAGCAAAGTTACTTTATCTTAGCTAGGATAGTTATATATTACTCGTCCTAGCTTTTCTTAAACTTTAGTAAAAGGGTACTAGTTAGGACCGCGGCTTTAATAATAACTAAGAGGGCGTTAATAGTTATTTTTATATATTTATTAAGCACTATTTTCGTTCTTAGCCTTTATATCTTTAGTAACGATTTACGAAAAGTCTTAGTAAATATTTCTTTATTAATAGCTTTTTACTTTCGTTTCTCCTCTCGCTATAGCTCGGTTACTACTAAGTATAGCGACGTTACTATAAGTAGATAATCGGAATCATAGTTAATATTATAATTTACTTCGCATCTAATTATTTAGTTAATAAGACTTACAATAACGAGATAGAGATCGATAGTTATCTAGCGGTCTCTTTTTTTATACATAATAGTTCCCGCTCTTAATTAACTTATGAGGTTTATATTATTTATTAAATCTAGAAGCTCGGTTACTTCGTAGTCCGGCGCTCGGATATTACTACCTCCCTATAACTTATAGTATAGGTTAAAGTTACTAACAACGATTTACTTAACGTGCTAGTATGTTTCTAATATTATTCGTAATTACTATAGGACCGGCTACCGATTTTCCTCCCGCAGTAACGGGTTATATATATTATATAGCACTAAGCTTATTTTAGTATTGTTATTTATTATAATAACTAGAGTATAGAGGTCTTTATTAACCTTTTTAAACTATTAACGAGAGTAGTCGAGCTTTTTGTTAATAAAGAAGTAGACCTTAGCCGGGCTATTTTCTTTACTTAAGGAGTAGTATAAATAGAACCGATCCTTAGCTAAATAGTACGTTATTATACTATAGGGGTTCTTTTAGGGTTCCTAAATAGTAATAATATTATAATTATCGATATTCGGGTTATAAAAAAGTATCGCTATAACAGTATTTTTTAATTTTCTTACGTTATACTATAGTATTATAAGTATATATTATACGTTTATTTACTATTATTAATAACGATTTCTATCGCTATGCTATTACTTATTATTTACGTATTTATTATTTACGTATTAAGGTTAAGTACTTCGAGCGCTCTTTATAATTAGATAATGATATATTTCGGATACGTATTTTTTATAACTATAGTAATCGTTTCTTTTAATTCCTAGGTTACTATTAGGTTAGGCCTCTTCTAAATCTTCTTTATTAAGGACCGGCTCTAGCTCGAGCAATTCTCTTAGAATTATCTTAGTTTTAATAGCGGCCGTACGATTCTTAAGTTCGGCCTAGTCCGAGTTTTTAATCTTAAGGCTAGTAGCGGGGCCGTTTATTCTAAATAGTACTTTAACTATAAGCTATAGGTAGCCTTAATCTTAGCCTTTTTATATATCTTAATACGGTATTTACTATATTATACTTCGTATTTACCGTAGTATATAGTACATTTTTTTAGGGTCGTTATATTACTTTTTAAGGGATAATCCCAGGTTACGTATTTTTATATTTAGTAGCTATATATTATTATTACTTTATATTAAGTTCTTATGTAGCCGTATGCATAGCACTTAAAACACTACCTTAGATAGTACTATCTATCGTATTATTTATATTAGAATACTTAGCTTTACTAAATAAGTCCCTCGTTAATTAGTTTATTAGCGTCTTCTACCCTTAAGAACTCTACGACTACTAATAATACCGTTTTTTTACTAGCTAATTGGGTTAGCTAGCTTACGTATTTAATATCCGCTCTAAGGATAAATACTTTATTATCTTATAGTAAGTCTTTTTTAATTTTTATAAAGCGATTTATATTTATAAAGCTAGTTCTAATACTATGCGCTAGTACTCTATAAGTTAGGATCCTTACGGTAGCTCCGTTACTAATATAGTTTTCTTAGTCCTCGGTAAACTACTAGAGGGCCTCTATATCTTTTATTATTACTATCTTAACGCTTAAGTCGCCGCTCTTAAGTTAACTAGCAAATACGGTTTTAAGCTTATAAATATACTTATTATTACTTTATTTAATAGCGCGGTTTATATATATTTTAAAGCTACGAGGGTTTATAGCTCTTATACTAATAATAGTAATAGGGTTTTTAATATTTATAATAATTTTACATAGAATTTAGGTCTGGGACGCTCTCTAATTATAGTAGTTATATATACTCCTTATAAGTCCTCCTTAGGTAGCTACGCTAATATATAATTATATAGTATTCCCCTAATTTATTAGCTTTAATACTTTAATATCCTTTATAACTTTAACTACTAACTCGCTAGCTTTCTAAGCCTCTTTAATAACTACGCTAACTACGCGCGTTATATTAGTATTTTCCTTTAGTTCGGTTATATTTTATTATATAGTAATCCTAATAGTTCTCGATTTATAAATATTACTCTCGTTAACTATTTTATTTTTTATACGTAGACTCTTAATAGCTTAATAAAAATATCCGAGCTCGGGTAATTTTTATAATTTAGTTAGTAGGGTAATAGTAATAATAAGAGTAAGTCTTACGGCTTTTGGGTTAAGGGGGTGTTCGTTTATAATATTAATTAATTTAAGTACTATCTAAAAGTATTTACTAAGTTAAGTAGTATACTCTCGATAGTACGTTAGCTATGTTTACTCCTAGGGCTATAGGGTTATTATAGTACTTTTATTATTATAAGCTTCGTAACGAGTATACGGCTATTTAATTAACCTTTTGGAGTGTATTATAGTGCTGTTTTTACTCCGATTTTAAAAATTTCGTTCTTATTGTTATTGGTATTTTACCGGACAATCCCCCCACCCCGTATCTCAAAGAATACACTTGTAGGGTTTTTAGTCGGCCCGTAATCCGGAACGGAGCAAAGAATCGAATCTTGGCACCAACTGGGCGATTGACGAGCATGTGTGTGGGTCGTGTCAGCGCTACGCCGGGCGAATCGCGGCCTGAGAAGCAGCACAGCTCTCACCATCTCACCAGGTGACTTCAGCCGGTAACACCAGACGTCGTCCAAAGTGGTCCCGACCCTATCGAAGTCGGCTGCACACTGTCACCTAGATCTCACCCAACATCCATGATAATGATTATTCGACGCATCCAACAGGGATCAGTGTCGGGATGGGCTTCCAGTGGCCTGTACCAACAAAGAATGGATATGTACACAGTAGTGGTTCCATAAAAAGTAATTTGCGTTTCTTGCCGCGCGTTAGTGACTTGAGCGTAACGTTGGAGGCCCTCAGTGGGGGGGTTTACGGTCGCAACAGACCTGACTGAGGGTATCTGTCGGGCATGGTCGTCATACTGTGCGAACCGACTTTTGTCTCGTCGTGTTGCTAGCAGGCACTCCGATGTGAACACGCGCCAAGAATGCAAGCAGGGTTCCTCGAGGAGCGAGAAGTACGGAGTACTTCCATAAGCACTGCTTGCAACAACTCAAGGCTGTGGGTGAGGTATCTGTAGTTGATCGGAAATTAGACGTTCTAGACTAATTCTTGCCCCTGTTGAAGCTCTCTCCGTATGGGCTCTAATTCAATGCAAAAACTCACGGCAGTGATCCGAATACTATAGAAGTAAGTGCCTATTGTCCAGTTAATAGGCACATGTGGATATACCGAAGCTTGCTTTTAACCTTGACGGATGGTAGTGGAACTTATCAGAATGTGGGAGGTGTGAACGAAGGGTCCGATCCCAGCGTCAACAGCGGGTGAACGACGCTGGGTGGAGCTAACAGCAGCACGGCATCGTCAAACACAAACGATCAGTAACACATCACTCTCAAAACTGGCACCACTAGAGCTCCTCTGCTATTTGCTTTGGTGACACGACCGCCCCCCCCCCTGCAGCGCTGTGATATGTCTCATTCCCCAACCTCGATGGCGATGCTGAGGAGACGTCGCTGGGATTGGCAGTTCGCGCTCTGGGACGCGTCGTGACCCCATGTTGTACAGCCACCTCGACTGCTCGAGGCCGGGATGGCGT
>NW_026849639.1:0-22976 GCF_030869305.1 Colletotrichum tamarilloi
CGATCCCAATACGAAGTTCGCGAACATCAGGGATATCCATCGGGCTCAAATCGAAGCGGGTGAAAAGGAGGTTATCACGGCTGAATCCAGCGACTCTGAATGCCCTAGTGAGGCTGGCAGCTGTATTGTAGTGGGTGTGGTTGAGGATCAATAGTTAATAGTAATGAGGAGGTTGGGTTGTGATCCCATCGTTTTTGTGGTGCCAGAAACAGGGGGGTGCCAGGAAGTGGGTATGTTGACTTATTCTCCCTGGGCGGAGGCTTCATGGGCTACCTCACGAACTGGACGTCGGTGCTTTTCGTCATCGTCACATCTATCGTGAGTAAAGATGTGTGGGGTAATGGAGAAGAAACGCTCACGTATCTCGTAGTTCTTCTGTTTCCCACCAGCAATTCCGATCGATATTTCCACTATGAGTAAGTCCCCATCTACCAGCGGGTTATTTACGTATCTAACACACCCAGACTACGTGACAGCTGTCATTGGAGTTTTCATTGTTTACGCGGTTGCACTCTGGTTTATCAAGAGGAAGACCTACAACGGTCCCAAGTTTGAGCTGATCCTTGGGGAGGAGTTACCGACTGCGAATCCTATCGAAGATCAGGAATCTGCAAAAGGGATAGCCGCCCTACCACATGACAAGCTGTGATTTTGTAAATAGCCTCTAATCTGAACGGATTAAATTATACGATGAATCCGATGCTCTTGTGTTCAGAGAGCTCCCCAGTCGTCCGAAACCAGTGCAATAGCCCGGGAGGAACACGGTTTGATGTGCTCCTTTGGAAACTCAAACCGCCACGATATGTTTTGTCTCTCGTCTCCTGACTCGTACCTTCCTTGTGCTGAAAAAACTGACCCTATTGGAATGTCTTGTAGGCTGTTTGAAGTTTCATTAGCAGCGGGTAAGCAAAAAAACAAACAAACAGGGGCAAAAGCGAGCCTAGATCCAAACACTCATTGCATCTCATCTGGGTGGTATTATCGTGACATTAGACATCGATAGGTATTCTTCTCTTTCTGAGTTTACAACTTGGCCCCTTTCGCATAGCCATAATGCCAATCGATGCGCCCCAAATCCTGTCGAATCTGATAGTTCCGCTCAGCAATCTCAACAACTCGCATATCCACATCCACCACCCGCATCCCGTCCTCGCCATCCGTGAAGCTGCCAGGAACCTTGCCGACGATGGGCAATGCAACTTGGCTGCAACCAAAATAGCCCTGCTCCGAGGGTCCTCCCGCATTGCAGTAGATGATGGCAGCAGTATTCTCAAAAGCCCTCGTGGTAAGCGTGGACTCTACAAACATCTTCTCGCAAGACGCGTTATACTCCAAACCTTCCTTGCTCATGTCCGATAGAGTCCAGTACGAGGGCATGATGATGATCTTTGCACCGGCCAAGACAAGCTGTCGGAATGCTTCCGGGAAGGCCAAATCCCAGCAGACTAGAATGCCGACGGGACCCAAGGGAGTATCGAAGACTTGATGAGGCTTTGGCGTACCCTCGTCGACTTGCATCTTGTGTGCGTAGTCGATGCTTGAAGTCAGATGATCGCGTTCGGGGATCCAGAGGTTGGTCTTGGTATAAGCGCCTAAGAGTTGTCCATCATGGTCGATGAAGTAAGAGGTATTGAGAAGAGTTGGCTTGGAGTTGGGATCTTCGTCTGGTGCTCGGTAGACGATTGTGCCGGCGCAGATGTTGATGTGCACTTCGGCTGCGAGTTGCTGGTATCGCCGTTGGAAATTCTGAGCTTCCTCATAGCTTAGCGCGAATGAGGGTTCATCTGGTACCCATCCTGTCATATGATATTCTGGGAGAACCGCCAGTGATGCTCCTTGAGTTGCAGCCAGGCGAATTTGTTTGGAAGCATGAGCAAAGTTGTGCTCGGCATCCAGAACCTGCAAAGATGAGGGTTGGTGATGGTTCGTGCTAAAGTGACGTCGATAGTGGGCTCACCTTTGGGCTTGTTTGTACCAATGCGACTTTGAAAGACTGATTCCCCAAGACGGCCGCCATGTTGGAGAGCTAGGTACGGAGTAGTAGGATCAGAAATGATAGCACGGGGATTTGATAGAGCTTCAGCGCAGCTTAGTGATTCCGTTAAGTCTTATCAAACAAACTTTGAATATCTAAGAGAAAAGACTGGCTCCGAAGTCTCCTCACCGACGATTACCCATTACAGCATCATTTTCCTTCGCCTCGAGGGACCTGATTTGGTTTAGTGGATGGGGGCATGCGTTCATCTTCGCTGGGGTCATGCTACCTCCGAGCACTCCGCTGCCGATAAGCTCCCCGCATCCGGACGCGAGTCATTTCACCCACTGAGACATCGCTTCTCAGGCACATGGAAAGCTTGCTGCTCAAGAATTGCAAGTTTGAAAGATTCTGGGGTTGCCTCACCACATTGAACTATCGTCTCGTTCTCATTTGGATCTCATTTGAATGTGACGTGTTATTCCTTGTCCAACAACCCGATGCAGTCATCGAAGACCATCACCAGATCCCGAAATGGGTGCGCAGTATGCAAGTCAAAACGGGTAAGAGACCAACATTGTGGTGCCATTCGTTATGTTAACTCCTAACACGCTCCACGCCAGTTGAAATGCGACGAAGTCAAGCCACATTGTTCGAGATGTAAAAGACTCGGGATATCCTGTCCTGGGTATCAAAAGCCTCTCAGATGGTCGTCTGCCTCTAGATCACCTAGGGTCGAAATCACAACCCCGATATCTAGCGAATCACAAAACCGCCAGCAAAGGGCTAGGGACCCGGTTCGAAATCTGCAGTCCCCTAATCCATCTTGCAGGGATTTTTGTGACACGGATTTCCTAAATCAATTTGCAAATATCGATACCCCTTCAAGTATAGACTTTCAAGATGTTACCCATCTGGAGCCTACGTTTCCCTTCTCAGATCTGCCGGCTCAATCTCCAACTCCTTCCTCTTCCGCAGGGGTACCATTTTCTCTTCCATCAACCGAGAACGAGGCCAATGAACTATGGCAGGGTATCATGCCTGGCACTCAAGTCGCTACGCTTGGTCTCGATGTGATAGAACGGCGCGTCAGCTCCGATCCATTCAGCATGGCTCGCAATGAAACTCCACTATCACCCTCATTACAAGACAATACATCGGTGCTGGTGGAGTACTATTTCAAAGAAGTGTGCGGGATGATGTCTTGCTACGACAGCAAGTTGAACCCATACAGAACAACCATTTCCAATCTCTGGAGTAACTCGCCATCTCTCTACTACGTTACCCAAAGCATGGCAGCAGCCTGCTTAGCCGAAGTCTCGCCAGGCCTTTCCGCAGCCAGCGGCCGACTTCGGGACCAGGCGGTGAACGCCTTATGGAAAGAAAGTAGAGCAGGTCCAACGGATACATCATCACTGTTGGCACTAGTCATGCTAGGCTTCAGCCTCTGCTGGCATGATCCGTCTAAACTCGGCCAGTCCGAGTTCGAATTACTGGCTGAGACACTCATCCATCTCGAAGCCCAACAAGATAGCTTGGTAATGGCGGACAAGCAGAAACGATTCTTCTTTTACAATTCTCTCGTCTACTGGAGGATGCTGCTTTCTTTCGTCACCGACCAAGAGTTGCCTTCGGCGGCATCCACTGGCGCCGTTCAGCCCCAGCCGCCTCGATTTCCCAATCGGCATGACACCAGAATGCCACACCCGCAGACAGGTATTGGAGTAGAGGTGCTAGAGGTTGTAGGTCAAGTTGGGGTACTCGTCAGAAAAGAAAGAAAACGGATCCGTCGCCGCCAGCATTCATCCAGGCACGACATTGAGCAGTCTGTCGCCGCCATACAGACAGCGGAACAGCTCCACTCGCGGCTTTGCAAGATTGAACTTCCAACAGAGGTTACAGTCATGGACTCGGGAGATGACATGACACCAACCGACCATCTGTTGAAAGCTGCAGAGGCATACAGATGTACGGGACTGCTGCAACTCTATCGCAACTTTCCCGATCTACTCTTACAAGACACGGCGACTGCCATTCCGTCGGCCTGGCTGGATATAATCGGAGAGTCGGAACCCAGCCTTTCGGGCAATCCAGAAGCTCTCCACGGGACATGGCTGACCTGTCTTGCTTTACACATACTCGACCTTCTTCAAGATATTCCAATCACGTCGCGATCTCGGTCCATCCAGCCATTACTCTTAGTAAGCATCTGCAGCGAGCTTTCTATAACTCGAGAATTTTTTTTGTTGGACTTTTTGGGAGACAAGTCTGTGTCAAGCTTTGCTACTAGTCCTAGGTTGAGAGAAAGGCCAACCATGACCGATATTCTACACGCTAGACGGCTGGTCCTGTCGCGTCTCGCGTCGTTCGAGGGCATCTTGGCAGCGAAGCCTATACGACAGATGACGCTTCTTGTGAGAGAGACTTGGTCATGTATGGATGAGAAGCAGCAGGATGTGTACTGGATGGATGTCATGGTGGAAAAGGGCTACGAAACCTTGATGGGATAGTTGCGATGGTGCTTCTTATGATCTCATCCAGCATCCTATGGCCATTGAGAAACTTGTGCCCCAACCATGCTGAGAAGATATGAAACATGGTTCAGAGTAACTAAGCACATCGAAATAGAAGCCTCGGAGTTCATGAATGTGTACTGGACCTCGTCTTAGACCAGTCCTCAAGCATCTTGGAAGGGACCTCCTCACTTACAAGCCGAAGGAGCACTGTGTCAGCACGACCGTGTGGATACGAGTCGTTGGCGTGGTCCAGTCAGATATCATATTTCATGGGTAAGGGGACTTGGTGTCATCAGCCCGGCCTTCAACCGACATTTTTTATCGAAGTAAAGCTATCCCCGCGCCTTTTCGTCCCCAATTTCTCTCCCCAACTCCCGCATCACCACCAGATGCCCGGCGGCGTGTAACAGCACAGTGTCAAATTTAAATCTCGCACCTATAGCGTCTTATACGCCTGTATAAAATAGCCAACATGAATTCTTCCACCCGCACCTTCGCCATGTATTCATTTTCAAGCCCTCAGAGTTCTAGGGGTAAAGATTGGGGTTCACTCTTTGTGGTTTCTAGTTCTCTTTATTTGTTACCGTCCCGGCTCCTTCATTCCTAATCATTCTCTTCCTATACCCCCACCCAAGTTCCCTCGTCTTCGTTCAGGATACCCGGCCCCTGTCATAGCCATGGAGCCCAAGTTCAAACAGGAGATTCAACAGGTGAGTCTTTTCAAATCACGGTGATGCCCAGACATGCTCTGCCACATCTATGCAAATAACTTGAGTTGGCATCAGTGTATTCCAATAAGCCACCTTGTTCCTCTCCTTTTTACGACTCTGCTTTCATATTATGATACCTCGTGCCAAAGCAAAGCCATCTCTGACTGTTGACACAATATCGACCAGATGATGTACATTGCAGGAGAGACACAAGAGGTCTCCGTCCAAACTACCAAACTAATTGAGGAAATCATCCGAGATCAAGTTGTTCACATGGTATTTCATCCGCGCCTCTCCCCCTCGGATCTCTCTTCCCACAATAATATCACCTACTAAATACCAGAATCTAGCTCAGAATAGCCAACGACCTCGCCGCCCGCCGCGGCTCCCGCGTCTTCTCCAACAATGACCTAATCTTCCAAGTCCGCCACGACAAAGCCCGAGTCGAACGCCTCCGCATCTTCCTCACCTGGAAAGCCATCCGCAGAACCGTCAAAGACTCGGACGAAAAAGAAGGCTTCGTCGACGAAGCCGACCTAGAAGAGAACGTCGCCGCTCCCACTGACGACGCCCCCGCCGGCGGCAAGGCCAAGTTGCCTACCGTTACGCTCCCCTGGGACGCGGCGTCATATTTCTCTGAACAAGTGACGGAGGCAAGCCAGGAGGACCTGGTGGAGATTACAAGCAACGAGGCCGCGCTCGAGAAGTTGAGGAGGAACGATGAGCGGACGAGGGATATGACTGTTGCCGAGTATGCGACGTGGTCAGAGTATCGGCATGCGTCGCTGACCTATCGCAAGGCCAAGAGGTTTCGAGAGTGGTGTGGGCTGGGCGTGATTGCAGAGAACAAGCCCAATGATGATGTGATGGATATCCTGGGGTTCTTGACGAGTGAGATGGTGCAGAAGTTGACGGCGCAGGCACTCAAAGTCCAGAAGCAGGAGGCGCTCCGGCTCGGGGAGGAGACGGCGATGACTGGGGAAGACAGAGGCTTGAAGACAGGTCTGGGCGGGCTTTTCGCTGAACCTGAGGGTCTTAGGAAGCCAGTTGATAGTAGGCATATCCGGATGGCGTTCCAGCAGCTGCAAGGGAGACCGAAAAAGAGTCGGGCGTTGCTGAATGGAACCCGACTTTTGCAACCACCCGCTCTGAGACTTGTAAGTACTTCTTGGTTGAGGATGATAAGGAGCATGCGCTAACAAGAAATCATCATAGCTCTGAAATCGATGTCAATTGGCCCTATTGTCTCAATGCTAGGATAGCTGTCCTGCGAGAACTGTCCTCTCCAATGACGGTTCGTACGTAGGTATTTTTTATAATTGGACAAACACATCTGAACGTATTCCAACTTTTTATTGCCGTGCATGTTTCATGGCCCGCGTGAAATATAACTGGTTCATGTTGCTCTCTAGCCTGCTGCGAATTTCAATAAGAGCATTTAATCGACAAATGTCTCGATTGATTCAAGAAATATGCACCCCTTCTCTTTGGAAGACGAACAGGTTAAATCAAACTTCGGGTCATGACAGTGACGCCTTCAAGGACAGCTATTCGCTGCACCGTTGCCGCCACCACATCGTAAGGTTGCAGCGAACCAGGGGCAGCAAGTGGCCATTGCGACCGAGTAAGGTCGCTAGCTCCGAAAGATTTTCTCCATGACATTTTGCTTCAAACTTTGATTCTTCTTTTCCTTCCTTCCAACTCACAGGCTACTCGTAAACTTTTCGCAAGAGTTCTCGACCAGCTTGCTAGCCGTCGCCGACGACACCTGAGGATGATCCTTGGACAGACACGGATTTCGAGCCTTCTGACTTCGAGACGGGATTGTGAAGGGAGGCCAGGCTCGGTGAGCATGGGGGAAAGGATGCAGTCACGAGCCCTACTCAAGGCTTCCGAGAGGCAAGATTCTCAACAACAGTCACTAGTCAAGGTGCCAGAGTGGTTAATGGGCTGCCCTGCTATCAAACCTTGATTCCAGATTAGGCAGTGGCTTCGGTCGCGCAGGTTCGAATCCTGTCCTTGACGCACCTTACCTTTTGTGTTTTGATTTCTCACACAGTATCGTCAAGTGCTCTCTCCCCATGATTTATTTGCCCGACTCAGTTTTTGCTTTGGAGCGTTATTGATTGAGCTGGTTGTGTGTGATGTGAGTGGGAGAAGACGCTGGAGGAAGCTGGAGCTGGAGCTCGAGTGGCCCGTGCTAGGTACCTACTGGGAAGGAAAGGTACGTATTTTGATTAGATAACGCTGGAACGTGGAGTCTGAGACCATCGGGTGCCGGGCAGGAAGCAACCCCACCATTGCCAGTTCCCGAAAGCTGCCACTCCGATCCGACCCCGCGGCCGTCACATGACGATGACGTGAAAGTCACAAAAGGTTGAGGTTGTCGTCTCTCTGATATTAATCACGGAAGGTCCGTCATCTTATTCCGTAGCTTTGCATCTTGATTTATTGCCTCTTACGATATCCATACTCCTTCAGCTGGGCACGTTGCGTGACACTATCGAGCATCACCAGACATCACCTTACATCACGACCTAAGCACTACAAGACCAGGGTGGGATTCACAATGGCATCTGCACAGCAACTCAACCTGCCCGACGGCCGCATCCTATCATACGACCTCTCGGGCCCTGAGTCGAAGCCCGTCGTCTTGTTAGCCAACTCGCTTGCGGCGCCCTTTACGCTCTGGGATCATGTTGTCAAGGTTCTCCACGCCAACGGCTTCCGTACGCTGCGCTTTGACCAGCCGGGCCACGGCAAGTCGTCCGCACCAAAGAAGCTCGACACCGAGTTCGAGACGATAGCCGACGACGTGCACTCTCTGGTGAAGTCGCTCAAGATTGAGAAGCTCTTTGCCTGGATCGGCGTGTCCATGGGCGCCGCGACGAGCTTCTACTTTGCGACAAAGTACCCCGGCATCATCCAAAAGGTGGCCATCTGCGACACCATCAGCTCGTCGCCCAAGCACGCCGGGGTGGAGGACTTGTTCGGCCCGCGGGCCAAGGCGGCGGGCGAGGCCGGCAACATGGAGGCCCAGGTCGACCAGACGATGGACCGCTGGTTCGGCGCCGAATGGATCAAGGCCAACCCTGAGGAGGCGGCTCGGGCGCGCGCCATCATGAACCAGACTACCGTGGAGGGATTCCAGACCTGTTGCTTTGCGCTGCAGAGCGATAGCTTTGATATCCGGCCTCTGTTTGAGAGAATTGGGTCGGGTGTTGACGAGGCGTTGCTGGTTGTTGGTGAAAAGGACGCGAACCTTCCCCAGGCGATGCAGGAGATGCGGAACAAGGTGGAGAAGGGGTTCAGGGCGGCTGGCAAGGACAACAAGATTGAGCTCAAGTTGATCAAGAACGCGGGTCACGTCCCGTTTGTGGACAACTTTGAGCAGTTCAAGGAGGTAATTCTGAGCTACCTCAAGGCGTGATTGATTCTACCGAGTAGTCGCGACTGGAGTCAATGGATACTTACCTAGTAGGGAAACGAAAGAAAACAGAAACAGTATTATCCTTACTCTATAGGGATATTGGAGGTTGGAGTTGATGAAGCTATAGCAATCGGCTTCCGTTCCCAGCCTCTGGTGCCTTGGGTGGCTTTGGTGAAAGTGAATTAGCAGAAAAGGGGCAGTCTCGGGAGCACAAAGACGGGATGACTAGCTTCTCGGTGAAGAAACCAATCAAGTCACCTACCGTTCACCTTGGCCAGGCCCATGCTCCTCACCTCGCTCACCCGAAGCTTCACCGAGCCCACGCCGATTCTCGTCTGGGCCTAGCGTCGACTCAGCCGCCCACCGCCAGCCTTTCTTTTTTCCTTGGTTTTTCCCTTTCGCGGCCCAGCTCCCCCCCCCGTCCATTTCCACCTCCTCCCCAGCCCCAGCCGTCCGCTGATTGTCGTCCATCTTTTTATGGTATTCCGCTGGCTCGTGCTCTGCTCTGCTCTGCTCTGGGTTCTGGCGCCGTTCCGTTTCCATCTGCTCCCACAGCAACCGCCCACCAACCATCGCCAATACACCACCACATCCACACACCACACACCACACGCATACACACACGCACGCTACTAACCGTCCACCGTCAAACCCGTGCGGAAGACAAAGAGCGTTCGGTTGAGCACAGAGACACCACCAAGGAGCCTTTGCTCTCTTTTCCCCTTTCCCCTCCCCGCCACCTCGTCTCTATATCTCAGCATCGAACCCAACGCTCCACGTCTCTGTGTCGCTTCTGTCATCGCCGGCTTCTCTGAACCAATCCACGCTGCCTTGTTTCCATCGCTGACGTGGTTCTCAACGCGACGCCTCCTCTCCGCACTCACCCACCTCAAGTTCTCAGACCGGCACTTCTCTACTAGAGTCGCCTATACAGCTACCCCGCGTTCTAATTGCAGCAATCAATTACCAACATTCACACCTCTTCTCCCCGATCGCATTTCAGGCATACCTCGCTCGCTCCGAACTATCGCTCCCACTTCCATCATGGCCACCGCCCCCGATGCTGCAGCCCAGCAGCCCAACGACACCACGACCGTTCCCACGACACCTCAAGACACCAATGTCCTCGCATTGGACTCATCACAAGTGACACTCCCCTCTACTGAAGTGCCCGCATCGCCCGCCGAATCCAACCAATCATTCAAGACCGAAGTCAACGACGACCGTCTGAGCTCCTCCGCCGTCATCCCCTCGTCCTTGACACCGCCGCCTTCGTCACAATTGCTTGCGCACACTGGCAACGGCGTTCTGCAGACCGCATACGGCGCCTCCCAGCGATCCGCTCTCTTCTCTCCGCCCGCCACAGGCCACAACGCGACGGTACGACGAGATGGTGGTCTCGGGACTGAATATATCCCACCCGCCCCTCAGCAGGTTGTCGAAGCCACCGCAGACGAACTTCGAGCCATGATGCAGGCTAGTATCGCAGAACACGCAAAGCTGAAGATGGAGGCCGCGCACCACAAGCTCCAGTACAACTTGCTGAGCCTCCAGGCGGACGAGGATGCCAAGAGGGCAGCCGTGGAGCACGAGATGACCAGGCGAGAGATCGAGGCCCTGAGGACAGCAGAGTACTCCCGTCATGCTGTCCGCGAGCTCAGCGCTGCATCAGAGTCGGCGCAGATGAAGTACCTCCAGATGAAGATGTGGTACGAAGAGGCCATGGACGAGAACGAGGGCCTCGTGCGACGAGTCAAGATGGCAAAGAAGGTTATTTCACACAAGGAGGAGGAAATTATTGGCCTCACAGAGGAGCGCGACATGCTACTCAACCGCATCCGGGAGAATCGGGAACACTTTCACATGCTGTGCAGCCCCGGCGGAATCTTTCACGGTGCCATGACGCCCAAGCAGGTCACCGTCTCAACTCCCCAGCAGCCTCACCGAGCTACTCCCAAGCAGCAGACGCCTCGGTCGGCCAACCGCGAGGCCAGGGTGGTCGACCGAGACCACGGCCCCGAGCCCATTGCGGCTCTGCTGCAGGCCCTCAGCCAGGACAACAACAGCGCGCCCTCGACGCCCACGACAGCGGTCAGACCCGCGCCCCGCATGCCTCCCAAGCACACCCGAAACGCACAGTCTCTATCTGCCCTGCCAACGACGCCGCTCTCCTGCACCCAGCGCCATGAGCAGCAATCTGGCCTCTTGCCCTCTGTGAACCTGGTCCCTCAGAGCGAGCCTCGGTACCGGTACAGCAACTCACAAATGATTCCTGGCACGCCGCCACCGGCCATCCAGGAGCGGGTCCAAGAGCGCGCCCGCAAGAGCCGCGAGAGCACTATTTCGGCCGATGACAACGAGGAGCTCGCCCGCCAGGCTCTCGAGTCCGTCGCCAAGTCAGCCTCGTTCCTTTCGCAAGCATCCCGCAACTCCCGTGGCGCTCGTCGTCCCCTCCCCGGCGGCAGCGGCAACGAGGACGAGGAGGAAGTTTACGAGAGCCAAGCGAGCCAGGCAGCGTCAGAGATGTTGCGCCGCGATCCGCGTGAGAGCTTCGAAGTTGCCAGCTCAGTTGGCTCTCGCGACGGCACACCTGCGCCGGCAGAGAAGAGCGCCAGACTCCAGGCGAAGCTGTTCTCTGGCATTACTAAGAGTGGTGCAGACAAGCGCAAGTTCAATGGGGGTGTGCCTAACGGTCACGGTCAAGAGGCACGATCGGACATGGTGAGCCCGACCAAGAAGATGCGAGTGGGCGGTCCTCTTGGCGGCGACAACCCAAAGGTCGGACTTGGGATCCAGTACGGTTACAGCTGAAACCCGACGTACGGATAGGGTACAGACTTCTGAGGATCGTGTGTGTGCACTGCACCTTGCCTGTCTCTCTCTGCCAGGCCCTGGTGCAAGCGCACAAGCGATCCCCGCCGCGGATGGTTCGTCCGGTGAGGTGGCTGGGTTTGGGGAGCAGAGAGCGGTGTGTGGGGATAGCACGGCGGCTGCGGCGTTGTTCCTAGCCGAGGAGGGGTCTTTGGGTCCTTGGGGACCTCTTTTTTTTTTTCTTCCTCGTCCTTTGCCTATTTTTTGCTGCCCTTTTGCTGCAGCTACAGGGGATATTTGACGTGGCATCATGCAGGTGGGCTTTGGGCCGCGCTTTATGGAGACATATTCTTTTTCGAGAAGACAAGGGAGGGACACCGACAAAAGGGCAGAGTGAAGAAAGAAGATGGCCAAAAATTGCATTGACGAAGATTATGATACCACTGGCCATCGCTGGCCATCGTTTGGTTTTTTTGGGTTTTGGGGTTTCCACCAGGTACGAGGGAGGGTTTCCGAGGGATGGGATGGGATGGACACAGTCTGTACAATACGATATTGCATTTATACATACATCAATGGGTAACGACACTTGACGACAATTGCGGGCTCTGACTTTCACTCTGACGCTCTCGACTACGACTACGATCCGGCAAATCTGGTGATGGCACTTTGGAGGGGGCTCGACCGATGGACGGGTAGACCGACAGAACTGCGTTGTCCAGCCCAGACTCTTCTCACAGTTCACCTCACCTCTGTTCTCCATCTTGAGTTAGAGTGATGCATCAACCCCTGTCAGTCCTTCAGATCCAGAACGAATGTGAACCACAAAAGCTACGAGTTGGAACGAACCACCGCTCTCCCCAGCTAAAGTGCTGCAGAATCCACTACCTATCCACACACACACACACACACACACACAAACTCGCATGTGCCAACGGTCGATTTGCCTGCCTTTTCTCTCTCCAATCCAACCATTTTCACCACCTTCCCTTACCTTCGTTCGCGTGATATCCCTTTCGAGAGGCGCGCTATCCCTCATTCTCTCTTCTCGTTGTATCATTCGTCTCTCTCTCTCTCTCTCTCCCGTTGGATTCCACTCTTTTGCCTCTCTCTCTGGTCTGCTGTGCTCATCCACTCGCTTACCTATACATTAATTGATACATACATACATAATCCTACCATCTCGTCAACCGTACCTTTACAGCAGTCATAGACTCATGTTCGTGGATGGACGTCCCGTCCGTGCCTAGGTCTTGACCGAAGTTTATCTTGACCGCCGATCGGAAACACCTTCTTCTGCGCGCATCTGCAAGTCTTGCATACATACATACATACATACATACCTACCTTACAGACAACTACTCTCTTCATCTTCTCCTATTTGTCTCGTCTCTCAGTCTTTTTTAGTCTTTTCTGGCTGCAGCCCGTTCTTTAAACTGCATCCAACCACAACCACAAACCACTACAACCCGTCTCCGAAAGGTTTCATCCTAGCTCTATAGATCGCTCCATCCCATCTTTTCTTGTCTTTTCGTCGTAACAAAATATTCCCGACATCTCAAAAGGATCGTGCTCTCTTTTCACTTCTCTTTGGGGGATCAACTTGCAGCCTTCAGCAGCAACACAAACTGACCATCGTGCGGCCTTTTTCACTCACCGCCAGCCCCCCAGCCCACTCACCCCGCGCCAAGGGTCCCCTCCCCTTTCGCATTCCTCCGTCCCTCCCTACCCCCCCTTGCCGCAATCCGCAATCCCGCCATCCCAACCAGCGCCCACTTGGGAGCTGACCAAGACCAACACTTCAAACTGCCATCATCCACGCAGAGCAGCAACTCACTCATCCGTAATTTTTAAGAGACGGAGCCTCATTAGAGACTTTGAACAACTCATCAATTACGGTACATACACACCAAAGCAGGAACTCGCACCAGCGCAATGAGGGATCTCCCAGCTAGTCCCCGACAAGGGTCCCCCGCCCTCGCACCAAGACGACTCTCTGAGGAACTCGGTGACTTCATGTTCTCCAGCGATGAGTACGACGACGAGGAAGAGGGAGATGAGGAGGATGAGAACTACGACGGTATCGAGACGCCCGCTTCATCACGCAAGTCTTCACAAAGCCTAGACGGCTACTTTGACGAGGTCGACGCCTACAAGCACCAGCAGCTCCAGGACACAACCTCCGAGTCAGAACGCACCGAAAAGAAGAATGACAGCCGTCCGTCCACGGCCACTTACAACAGCCGTCCATCCACGGCGGTCTCCATGCCACCATTTCGCCGATCATCAACTTGCCCCGTTCTCCTCCCGGATGACTTCATCTCCAGTGCCGCCGATGAGGTCGTCAAGATTATGCCCGACCAGGCAGCGTTTATGAAGCGCATGGTGGAAGGGTGGAGAGAGATTCAAAGGCGGTCGTCAGTCAGCACCACCATATCACCAATGTCGCCGGCGAGCGCAACTTCGCCAGGCACGATAAATCTGCCAAAGAGACCGCAGACAGCGCCTTCGCCAATGTACGCGCCTCAAATGTGCTTCGCGTCATTCCCGCAGGCTGTCCCGGAACAGGATGAGGATGATAGTCCCACAGAATCGGTGGACAGCTTTTCCAACGTGGTGGAGCGGCTGGACAAGGTCGAGGAGACGCTGGAAGAGCTGAGGGACTTGGCTAAGCAACAGGCTGGGGCGGCGATTGCATCAAACTCGGCGAGCGTGACTGAGCAGAATGCAAAGTTTGCCGTTGTGAATAAGTGCATCGACACAATTGGTAGAGTATGGGAGAGGGAGCAGGAGGTGCAGGATGATTCGCAGCTGGACAGGAGATGTGTCGATGCGCTGGTCCAAATCTGCGAAATGTTTGCACGTGAGAGCGTTGATCAGGACCCCTATCGGTTCGGCTCTAGCTTCATGGCTGAAGAAAGCGAAGACGACGATGTTGAGTATGAGGGCGAGGATGAGGAAGAGGTCGGAGAAAGTGACAGCGACGGTGAAAGCCATTATGGATCCGACGATGATTACGAAGCGCATCCCATAGATTCGGACCCAACCGAGTACGAATCAGGAGACTTTTTAGGAAAATCCCCAACCAGCGAAACCGACAAAACCTTGCCTCCTCTACTATCACCGAGGACGAGGTCATCGACACCAACTCAAGTTGCCCCCGCAGGAACCAGAATCGAGGCTCCCGATACGCCCCGCCGGCGGGCGCGACTGGTCCGTGAAGCCAAAGCCGAGCTTGATGCACTCTTCTCCGAATGGGCCGAGCCCAAGAACTCGTACGAAGAGCGGCATTCGCGGATCGTATATGCCACGGAGGCATATCATCTGCGCCTTGTGGACATGAAGTCAGCACACGAATGCGAGTTCAAGTGGAAAAACGAACTGATGAATTACGAAGAAAAGATGAAGGATAGAGGTGCCTTTGGTCCAAATGTGTGGCCCATCGTGGATCTGGCACTGCCCATCGCTCAATGCCTGCTGAGTGTGACGCTGCTGGTGGTGCACTTCTTCGGCCTGGACTCTTGGCTGGTGGGACAGAAAGCCTTCCTTGCGTTCCTTGCCGCATGGCTGGCAAGCGTGGCCGTATTGGCACGCTGTACCGAGGTCAAGGCGAGAGAAACTCTGTACAAGACGATGCTGCCTCCTGATGCCAGGGAGATGCGGAGGAGGCACGAACGCGAGCTGGTACTGCTCAAGGCGGCCCACGACCGCGCAGTTCAACGCGTCTACGCACCGGAGCAACAGTCACGGGCGGAAGACAGAAGTTAAGTGGGTGAAGAGTGTATACTAGTAGAGTGTATCAGTAGGCCTGCCGATTCAGTGAAGAAAGTCTGTCCTTCATCAGGGTCCCATCCATCCCATGTATTCCTACCGCAGTTATACCGCCTGCAGTCAAGACCGATCGTGTGATTTCAAGGCTAGCACTGTTAATGAGTATTTGCTGAGGCTTGCCTCTGAAATGGCATACAACGGGGCAGCCGATGCGAGAGAGGGTGCAGGTGAAGGGTTGGCCGGCTCCCACGGATCTTGCTTGGGTCCTCCTCTTCGCTCGGGAACCAAGACGACGCGAGCTAGCGGGGTTGGCTCATCTTCCTATGCTCGATGTTTGCCGCCGTGGACATCGCGTGATTCTTTGGTTCTGATAGGAGGCTGTTGAGACACGAGGTGAATGGATTAGTGCTGTGATGGGAGAAATGGGCGTGGCAATGCTACCTACGTTCTCATCGTCAATCGTCCTCTTGTGTCTGGCCAGGCACCACAGCGTGACACAGAAATAGAAGATGGTAGCAAGTGTCTCGACCACTCCGATAACAACAAGAAACCGGAGCAATGGCGAAATCTCGTCCCATTGGTCGAGACTTCGGTCCATGGCGGTGACAGGTCGTCAATCCGGCCGCGATCCTTCGTGGTCCGAATCACTGGAAGAGCTCGAGAATGCTATCGCTCTCGTCGAGGTAGCTAGTGGTGGCGTGGAAAGTCGCCGACTCAAGTACCTCGCTCGGGGAAGACAGTTATACCTAGGAAGAGCGGGATTCAAAGATATACAGAAATAGGAATGTTTGTCGATCGTTAATGTGACGACAGGAAGAGGAGAAAGACAGAAGGGAGACTCTGTGGCAGCACCTAAGACCACCAACGCGACAAATGTCAGGAGTGAGCGAGGACCTCTTTACTCGAATATCATAAAGTGATCATTGCTACTTCTTCCCTTCAATTAAGAGCCCCGTGACTTCCTTCATCATTCAACATTCCTAAAGGTACCTTGACTGAAGTACTTCATGCAAGTAAGTGGAAAGAAGTACCCCGTGAACGAAGTCGTCGATAACTTCGATTACACGACAGACCCCGTTCTTTCACGACTCCTCACCTCGAAGTAATCCATCTCAATGTCATTCTTCTCTCATAGAAATGCTCGATTTCCTGGTTCGTTTCTCAGGAACGCTTCGGTAAGCCTAAAGTTGGGATCGAGCTTCCGCATGTGTTCAGCCGAGTCTTCCATAATGTCGTAACTAAAGTGGAAGTCATAGAAGCCGCTTGGATTTGCTGTTCAGTCCGATCAGATGTGTGCCTTTTCGTCGGAACCATAGAGGGAGTAGGTCGCGACTCACTGGGGATGCGCTCGATAGGTATGAACTCGGACGCAGCTTCCTTGATCTTCTCCGCCTCCTCTTGTCCAGCATTGCTGAAGATGGTGACCACGCTGGCCCTATTTCTGCGGATTCTTTCGAACACTTCTAGTCTCTTGATTACATCGTCTTTTGAGGTTGAGTTGGATAAACACACCCCGAGGGCAACGCCGTCCTCAATGCCTTGCGCGCCTCCTTGCCCCTGGTCTGCAGATAGGGTGTCAGTCAAGGCATGGTAACTTGGGCAGAAGCCTTACGTGGAAGCATTGGGTGAGCTGCATCCCCAATCAGAACCATGCGACCCTTGCTCCATCTTGGAATGGGGGCTCTGTACAGCAGAGGCCACTGCTTCACTTCGTTTGCCTTGCTGTCACTCATCAGCCGCCATGCTTTGCGTTTCCGCGAAGCCTCACCTACCGAAGAAGAGCCAGCACATTGGGATGAAAGTTTTCAAAAAGCTTCAGTAAGTGAGATTGATCAACCGAGTTGTGCCAATCTGAGGATCATAGTCAGCTCCTCTTTCTTTCAGGCCAGCAAACCGGAGCTCAGCTGCCCGTGGTTGTCTTTGATCTGCGTGCCCCCTGCGCGAATACGAAGGCAGGCATACTCACCTTCTCTGCTCGAAGAGTCGAATTCGTTGTGGAAAATGGCAATACAGTTGAGCACCTCACCGCTACGGCGCGTCAGTCGATGCTTCAGTGTGCCATTCCGACTGGTCAACATACTCCCTACACGGATACGTGACAATTCTCTTGCCGTCCCCATGAAATAGCCTAAAGCCACCAGCTGCATCTTTGTATAGATTGGAGGTGATTGGATCCGAAAGTACAGCATCCATGGGTATCAAGAACCGGTAGCAAAAGTTGTCTAGGGCTGCGGGGAACGCGGGATTGGGAGACCCGAGAATCGCCTCGACGCCACCGCTGTGAATACCATCCCCAACTACCACAAGGTCTGCAGAAATGACGATTCCGTCTCGAAGAGTGAAGCTGGCAGCTTCCGGATTCTGAGTCCATCATTAGCACGTTGTTGTCTCTGCAGAAAATCAGACTTCTGGTTCACGCAAGCTCACATAACTCGTCACTTCACTCCGCAACTTGAACGTCACAGGCGGGCCGCCGTCAGCCGCTACCACCATCCGCTTCAATTCCTCATGCAAATCGACCCGGTGCGCAAAGTACCACGGCGATCCGTAACTATTTGCAATAGCCCCCAGGTTGAGTTCGTGGGTCACCTCCAGGGTATCGCCTCGCATGAGCCGGCTGCCTGTGGCCATCACGAACCTCGCTCTCACCGGGTCCATTCCCAGAGCCACCAGCGGACGTGATGCGTTCGTCTGTACGTTGATCGCGGCCCCGATTTCGTTGTTCAGCGACGTTTTCTCGTATATCGTCACAGAATGGCCTGCTCGCCGGAGCGCGATGGCTGCTGTGAGCCCAGCAATTCCACCGCCGATGACTGCAATGTCCAGCATGATGCACCAAGCGTACGAGAAACAGGCGCTCTGAATCGATGCGGTGAGGCGCAGAAAGTTGATTTCGAATCTTCTCACAGGCTTACCAGCCACTAACAAAAGACGAGGTGAGACTGGTCACAGGTCGAGGAAAGGAGGGGTAATCGCATGTTTCCAAGGGGACAAACGCTGAACTTTATCAACTATCTTTGGGAGCGTAAGCTACTGTCGGTATGCGAAAGAGGCGTCGTCTTATGTTGCAGCTCAGATGCTGTCTCACGGACTGGCGTCGACGGCCGGCAAGTAACCTGCAAGCCACTCGATCCATCGTTGAGGACGATCTTGCGTTCAGACATGCACCGGATTCTGGTCAGCATGAAGTAAACTTCGAATGGGAATTTGACAGCTATAAATGCTGCCATAATGCCAAACACTTAATGGCGCCTTTCCAACTTCCAGCCTCGTTTTCAGCTCTTGCAACTTAAGCTTTCTGCCCATCATGAATTGCGCCAAGACTTTTCCCTATTACTAAGGGCCTGTATCTGCTGCAAAAGAGGCCTGTCGGCCGAAGGTCTTCGGACCGGACCGATCGTGGGGAAGTCCTGGTTGTGACCCTGCGGTTTGCTTGCAAGTTGCAGGTCAGCCGAAACTTTACGGGACCCCAGCAGAAGTCTATCGACCAATTGTTTGGGCAGAACATCTTGATGCGGAAGGTCATGTCCGTTGGTTTGAAGTAGATATTTGACATATTTTGTGGGCACACACGATAGAAGGCTCAGTCTCTGCAATCTGTGATGCGAAAGTGTTGAAAGGGGTGTTGCACATAAAATCACTGACGGCGCAGTTTTATGGCTGTCAGGAGAGCGTGGCTGGGGCGAGACTTCGGACGGAAGTGCCAATCAAGGGCAGAAGCTTCACTCGAGTCTTCTGGAAGACAAGGTCAATGGGTGTAGGGTTGAACGTAAACACGAATGGTCCCCGACATGAACGTTGCCTTTATCAACCCCTCTGGGCAGAATGAGGAGTTGACGCCATCATGAGACTGTGACGTGAAGTCTATTCGTGAATGTGTGGCAGGAGCTTCGATGTTCACTCAACGCACATGCCCACATGAGCCAGGAGTGAGGAAAGACGAGCCGGAAGTTGAAACGGGAGTAGAACCAGAGGTTTCGCGTGAAGACATGGAGAGGAATGAGAGACTTGCAATCGAAGACGTGGAAACACTGAAAGAAAAGAGATGGTCGAGAGGAGAAAAGAGGCGTCGCTACGCAACCAGGACAGGTTCATATCAATACAGCCAACATTCCTTACCGATAAGGAGTGGGGGAGCTGGAGAGTTTATTTGCAAGAGGTATCCGCGTAAAGTCGGACGCTCGTCAATCCCCCGACTTGGCACAGCTCACAAACCATGAGGTAACTGCAAGGGGCATAGCCGAGCAGCATTCAATCCCGGATTCGTTATGTCCTCCGAGGCGCTGCTAAATTCCCGAAAGCTTGTGGGTCGCAATAATTAATCACTCTCGACTCCCGCAAAACCATGATTTCGTCGTACTCCAAGCGATGTTAATGGTCGTCATCAAATCTGTGTCTTCAGCCATTGCAGAGAGAAACTCCGCTCATCATATGTTTCGTCGGACTTAGCAAGTCAGCAAAATGCGTTATTGCCATTGTGTCTCATTCACTGCCACGACCACTTGCAAGTTGCCCGTGGCGATCTCTTGGAAGCCTATCTCGGGGTCGGTCTCGGGTTGTCGATGTCATCCAAAAACCCGTCGCAGAGATTGGGGGTTCATCCAGCTTGACGGGACGTCGTACTGATCTGCAACCAGCTCTTGAACCAGCACACTCATCGGGTCTCCAATGACAAGTCCGCCTACGTCTCGTCTTTCGTCATGGTCACCCCCCCCCCCCCTCTCCCGCTCGTACGCACACACACCACACAAAGCACGAGTAATGAATCCTCGGATGGGCACTCAGTGGAGGGAAGGGTTCGAACTTCGAGGCTAGCGTAGGCCAAGACGGACCCCAAAACAACCCACTCAACGGCCCAGATCCCCGCGTGAAAGCAGTAAAGCTGCCGCGGCATCGTAATTATGCCTTTCTGATTCGCCAAATTCTCCCAAGATGTAACTTGGCACATCCCAAGACATTTTATGGCAACTGAACCGTTGCAGTGTTCCCGGTTCCTCTTTTACCACCCCCTTATGCAGTGCACGCATGACACGGAGCACCACGTCCACAGTGCCATACGATCGACGACCACGATGGAAGGGTCCCAGAGTGCGAGACCGAACACGAGACCGACCCCTTTCCTTTACACGACAGTGTTGCAAGACTTGCCTTACAGGCTACAGGCCACTGTTGCCTTGCCCTAGAGGAGGCAGGCAGTAGAGCATTGATCACCGGCTGCGGGCCGCGACAGCTAAGCTACTGCTACTACTACACTAATGTGATCCACGCCGAGGATGGTCACCATTTGTTCTACATGTCGGTAATTGTAGTGAAACGCCATGGGTGGGGTTCAGGATTCTCCCACAGAAGAGCAGAAGAAGGCATCCAAAGCATGGCATACTGGGGACGGGACAACCATGGGATGGAGATGGAGGGTCGCTTGTCACACGCTATTCCTCTGCAAAACATGGGACCTGAGAGAAACCGGTCCAAGACCAAGTTCAAACGGTACCCTAAAGTCCGCCGCCATGCCATGATGCCATGGGGAGAAGGTAGACGAAAACACACACCCCTCCCCGCCTTTAAGGCTTAGACATCTTAATTATCGTACTCGTAACTCGCATTCGTCTGAACTTGTGAGTCTGAAGTTGAGAATAAAACCAGCTTGATGGAACGCCCTGCCTTGTGTTGATATTTGAGGTCTGGTTGTCAACTCATTCTCGAACTCTTCACCTTTCACCTTTTTCCTCTCTCTCTATCTCTGTCGCATCCTGGCACTCACAGAGAGTCAATTCTTTTCGCAAACATGAAGTTATTAGAACTTGGCTTCGTCAACACTCTAGGCCTGTTAGTAGGCGTTGTAAGTCCCCGTCTCCCGCTCTACCCCGGCCGGCACTTGAAAGCTTGATTTTCAGCTCCGTGAGGCTACACTACACAACCGAACACCGCAATCTAACAAACTTTCTGCAGTACGTCGCCTACCAGCTCGCTCAAGTATTCTACTGCCTCTTTCTCCACCCGCTCCGAAAGTTTCCCGGCCCGATATGGATGCGCACATCCCGCATCCCGTTCTGCTACAAGCTGCTCACCGGCACGCTCCCCTTTGATATGCTCGACCTGCACAGGCGGTACGGTCCGGTCGTCCGCATCGCCCCCGATGAGCTCGCCTTCCACGACTCGCGCGCCTGGAAGGACATTATGGGCCACAAGACCCAGGGCGGCGCCGAGATGGAGAAATCGCTCAAGTTCTACCGCTCCGTTCCCGGTGCACCCTCCGATATCGTCAGCTCTGATCGCGAGGAGCACACCGTTCTGCGCAGATCCCTGGCGCACGGCTTCAGCGAGAGGAGCATGCGTGACCAGCAGCCTATAATCAAGGGATATGTCGACCTGCTCATCCAGAGACTTCACCAGCACGGAGATGACGGTGCGAAGCCCCTCGACTTAGCAGCCTGGTATAACTACACCACTTTCGACGTTATCGGTGACCTTGCCTTTGGTGAATCGTTTGGTTGTCTCGACGGCTCAGACTACCACCCTTGGGTTGCGGCAATCTTCCAGATGGCGCGATTGGGCACTGTTCTGCAGACCGGAAAACACTACCCTTTTGTTATGAAGCTCATGATGGCCATGGTTCCTGAGAAGGCCAAGCGCGAAAGAGCGCATCACGAAGAGTTTACCGAGGCAAAGCTCAGACGTCGCATGGATTTGGGATCGCGTCCTGATCTCATCGAGGGTCTCTTGAAGAAGAAGGAAGACTGGGTGCGTCGCAAATTATCGAGAAAACTTCGAGAAAACGGAGAAACTAACATCGTCTACAGAACATGACTTTTGAGAAGCTCAAGGCCAACAGCAGCATTCTCATTATTGGCGGATCCGAGACCACAGCGACACTGCTTTCCGGCGTAACATACTACCTGCTGACGAACCCCGACGCGCACAAGAGGTTGACCGACGAGATCCGTTCCACATTCAAGGAGGAGAGCGAAATCGACTTCACTTCCGTCAGCAACCTGCCCTACCTTCTCGCATGCCTCGAAGAAGCGCTCCGCCTGTACCCCCCAGTGCCCATCGGACTGCCTCGCATTGTCCCTAAGGGAGGCGCGACTATCGCGGATCACTATGTTCCCGAAGACGTACGTACAACTCCTCAAGTCCTGAAGGAACTGGACTAAGATTAACATCCGAGCTTCGCAGACAACTGTTTCTGTCTACCAGTGGGCTATGTACCACTCTGAGAAAAACTTCCACGATCCCTTTGGCTTCCACCCCGAGAGATGGATGCAAGATCCTGTCTTCGCCAGCGATGACAAGGAAGCTTTCCAGCCTTTCCACGTCGGACCCCGCAACTGCATTGGAAGAAAGTGAGTTTCCCATCGATATCGTACAGAAACCAACTCTGTGTTTAATGAATGATTGCTGACATGATTTACCTTCTCAGCTTGGCCTACGTCGAAATGCGCCTCATTCTCGCACGCATGTTGTGGAACTTCGACATCAAGATTGCCGATGACAGCCGCGACTGGGCTGGCAGACAGAAGATCTACCTGCTTTGGGAGAAGGGCCCTTTGAACGCTTAAGTCAACATACCCACTTCCTGGCACCCCCCTGTTTCTGGCACCCACAAAAACGCGAAAATCCACCACAACCCAATGCCCACCCCCAACCTCCTTTTATCACAACATTTTCAATTCGCGTCCAAATGGGCTCATCTTTTGCACATGTCTTCTTCTATATATAATGCCTCAATATACCGAAGATCAGCTTCGTCAGGCTCTCGAGGA
>NW_026849640.1:0-22833 GCF_030869305.1 Colletotrichum tamarilloi
ACCACCCGCCTCGACTCATCTTCATGCTCCTTGTTTTTCTTACATTCACCGACTAGTGTATGGACCGTCAGGCTTTTCAGCATGTGTATGGACCGTCGTCACAGGCCTTGCAAACGACGAGTTAACAAACGACATTTGGAAGAGAGTCAAGAATTCTATCGCCTTTACACAAGCACGTATCCAAAATTACCATGGAAATCGTTTGGGCGCTGAAAAGCAAGGTCTAATAGTCGGTTAGAGCGGGCTCGGCAGGATTGAAGAACACGTACTATGGATGAATCACTGATTCCTGAGATCCCGAACATCATGATTGCCATAACGCACATTGCGTGGTGGCTACCCGTGGCATCCGTCCTTCTGTATGGTATCAGGCATGCCAAAAGGAGCCGCTGAGCAAGCGCACCACTGATGAGGGCGGATACACGTATCAACCGCAGGTATGACGGGCACCAAGTCGCGAGTCGAATGGCCAGTGCCAGCACAACGCCTTCCAGGATGACGGTGCAAGCGGCACGAGTAACCATTCTAACCTGAGAACAATTGAGCATCATCTATCTTGTGTCTAGGTCTAGACTGGGCTGCGCATGGAAGTATCTGGGTTGCACTCACGTATATGGCCCTTGGGATCTTGATCCTGAGCAGTGACCACATGAGAATCGTGACCGGAACACATACAGCCAACATGGCCACTGAAACGACTGCAGTTTTGCCGATGACCAACGGTGAGGAATGTGATGAGGGAGGATAAGAAAGCGTTCCAAGGGAGCAGAAAGTTCCGTAAAAAGGGCCATCGCGCATCTAGGTAGGGGCGGTGTCACACAAGTACCCAGCAGCATGTCCCGTCAACTGGCAGTTGATGGTGGAAGTAGCAGCGTTGGGCAACTCGCTGTCTTCACCCGCGGACAGCGTGAGCGCATTCCAATACAATACCAGCTGCTATCCGCTTTGAAGCGGCGGCCGCTGCAGGAGCATCCGCGTCTCGCTGATCGTCAGAAACCGGCGGACGACCAACTGGCTGGAGGACAGTCCATGCTCCGGGGAAGCTCATCCGGCGGCGTGAGGGCATTACAGAATAGCCAGCGCCACATGCTGTTTCGATGCACCATCGACTACGAGTCCTGCTCTCTGCTGTCACCTTAGTACGCTCGCTGATTTTGATATGCTGTCGCAATGGCCAATGATCCGCGCGACAGGGATCGACGCCATCTGGAAGGTAATTCGCGCTTCAGAATGGGCCCCTGGTGGATGGGCGGACTTATATACCGACACCAGCCGTTCAAGTTCACGACCCCTGCCGCAAGCAGGCTGATCAGAGGGACGGGCGCACGCCCCTCGCCCCTACTCGTGTCCACGCCCCAATGAGCAGGGACAATTCGACACGCCCCGTGGCCCACCTCATCTCTTACTACCTTACTACGTATGTACGCATGGTAGGCACTCCCCACACGCTAGCCTCGTATGGCGACAAACCAGACGTGGCTGGTCGATACGATCAGGTACTCGTCCACCCCTGCTCCAGTACGCCGTCTCCTGCCATTCGCTGAGCAGCGCGAGCAGCCCGCGTGGGACTTCATCTAACGGAACATTCATGAGAACATCTGCGCTTTTTGTCGGCCATGGAGCACTGCGCGATTATCTATCTGGAATCAGCTCTTGTATCCCTGCCTCGCCGATCTGTGCTGGTCGCAACAACTCTGACCGCTTCGTCCTTCTTCCGCGTGGGGTTTGGCCAGAGATATGGAGTGGCTGAACCTTCAACAGACGGACGAGGTCTACGAAATGAGGCCATTTTCGTTCAGCTATGCTGCTCTGCTGTTTCAACTAAGTCTCTGTAGCATTACTCCACTCAGAAGTGACCACGCCCTGCGCTTCTTGGCCTTTTGTCATCCCCGCCTCGCACGCGGGCGCGCGAAGGGGCCATTCTTGACAATCACCACGAGGCGCATCTTTGACTCCACCTTGGCGAGGTCGACTTCTTTTCCCTCCCACGCACACCCCCTTTTCACAATTCATCCCTCGACGGCGCCAGATACCCGGCAGTTTCCAGTTTTTAATTCTTGGGTTTTCAGGTGGAGGCTTCCTTTTCTTTTGCTCGCTTCAAGCACGAGGGAAACAAGGATCGGTGCCTAGTCCTCATTTTCGACCCTCCTCAAGACAATACCTAACACGGTATCTATCACCCGGAGCCTCGTACCATAAAACACAACCTCAGTCCTCTATCTGCCGCCACCAGCATGCCTCATCCAATTCCGCAAATCAGCTCTTCGCTACCTCGCAAGACTTTGCCGCCCTTGAAGCCGCAGACATCTGCAGGTGCACGGCATCAACCCTCACGCGCCTCACACTCCCGCGACTCCCGATATGCCGGGCTCCCAGGCCAACATGTCGCCTTATCAGCCTCAACAGCAAAAGTCCCGCGGTTCTTGCCAGCAGACGGGCTGGTATCCTCACCCGGCCCAGGCATCCAGACCTCGACTCATGCTGCCCCTGACCACCATGGCCTTTTCTTCCCGGCGGTCCACCGCGCCTTTCCCCACGTCTGCACACGTTCTTCCTGCCTTGTGTCCCGTCACTGCTGATGGGATCATGCCCCAGCCCGGTGAGAACTACCCCTACTGCCAGGGCGGTGTTATGCTCAATGGCATAGATGAGGTCAAACGGCCTATATACGCCGTTGGCTCCCAGCGTCGCCGGGGCATTCTCTCCAGCGCTCTTGACTGCCCTGTTGTCACTGTAGCTGGCACTCGCAATTCAAAGAGCACATGCGATCCGGTAAAGAATGTCGGTGGCAAGTTGCCTTGCCCTTACTGCAACACGACCTACATGCGAAAGAGCCACTTGAAGCTTTACCTGTTGCGCCGTAAGTAACAACTCCCTGATCGACGCAGCTTGTTATCTTGCTGACGAAGATGATCATTAGACACGTGCGCCCTGTGTGGTAAAACTTTCTCGCTAACTAACCCTCTCGACAGTCAAATCATCCGCCGACGTAGACCAGTTTGTGTTGTCGTTCACTTATCTAGCCCCCAGATTCATGCCGAGAAGAAAGCTGCTAGGCGAAGAGCAGCCCTTAGTCAGAATCACGGTCTGAACCACAGTCATGATCCGGGTATCATGCCTGCAGATGGCACGGCTCAGCTCTTTGGTGTGATACTCGCGTCGGACGGGTTGAGAAATCATGCACACCACCGACGTCAGTCCTTGCTTTCCATCTGCTCAGATAGGCTTGATGATGGCGGTTATCAAGACGAACGACATTTGACAGACTCTGCCATTGATGTTTCTGGCCAAGTTGGCAAGATGCAGAAGTACAACATGCCGGTCCAAGACGAGACGTTCTCCCAAGGCGGGCCCGACGTGGACCAACAAACAGGCCTCGACGGAATTCAGTTTTGTCATGTACATCAAAGTTATGAAATTCGCATCCGACTTCCTCCTATTAGCGTCGAAAGTATACGAGGACCTTGTGGCCAACTGAACTACCGCGAATCCCTTCTATAGTTGATCTGGAAGGTGCTGGCTGCCGCATCGCTCGATGATCTGATTGTCTTCGGGAGCGCGTCTCAGCATCATGAGGAAGCTTGTGAGACTTCATCAGCTACCGAGAAGTACATTCAATATCTTGAACATTTCGACGTCTTCACTGGCATGTCCTCTATACCCCACACTGCACCGGATCAACTGCACCTTCTCTACGACTATGCGATGGACGTCTATCCCAAAGCTCAATCCTAACCTGAGAGCTTGGAGATGTAAGATCGACTAGGCAAGACGAATCTGCACAGATCGCTGTTGACCCGACGAGTTCAATTGCATGACAGTACTGTCGTGAAGGGTTACGCAACTCTGTAAATAAGCGATTAGAGTCGACTATGCGTCTCATGCAGGCGATACAGCTACTGGAGTGGGTGAAAACATGGGTGGTCTCAAACGGAGCAACTGCAGACGAGGAAAGTAGTCGTTCGGACAGATCAACAAGTATAGTATTCACGTATCGAATTTAACACTCCGTGTCGTCCAGACATTTCCGGCGACGGTGAAGGCTTCAAGGAAACCTTTGGTACACATGAACATAGGCACAAGGAGAGGCAGCAGTAGGCTTCGAAAAGGCAAAACAACTGCTTGCATTTGGTTGGCACTCGATCTTCAACTCATTTTCCATGCCTTTCTGTCTACTTTCGTCGCGGCTACTCTGATCAACTGTCATCTTTTATTCCGGAGAAGTAACACGATACCTCCAGTATCAAAGCCGATTAGACGGTGGTTACTCCCCAAATGCATCTTGGGCGTGGAGATGGTATCAATGCGTGAAATTGCCCTCAAAGACAACTTGAGGCTCCTGACTGACACCCATCTCCGCAGTCACCTAGATCTGTCAAGGGTTGAAAGCGCAAGATCAAAGCCCGGGCGGGACTGAAAGGTTCCTAAATGCTCTACTGTCAGCGAAAACAAGTGTTCGTGATTGCGTGTACTTGTCGGAGATCGTAGGATGAATATGGAAGGGGAAGATAGATAATCCAGCACCCTGGACGAAAGCGTCGGGAAAGCCATAAGAACATCTTGATCTCAGGGTCTTCAAAAAAAAAAAAAAGACCAATGCCGGGAGTTGTCACTAATTAAGAAGCGGAGGAGGCCGGCTAAATAGGAGAACGAACAGATGAAGAAGGGCGAGCAAGCAGTGATAGCCGTTGAAAACGGGTATAAACTCAACCCGAGGGCTGACGACACAGTGGCTAAAAACAAACCACGTTTCCACCCTCCTCAGCCTGCGTCACGGGCACGTGAGCGTTAGAGTGATTGCTCTTGTTTAAGTTGGTCACACCCCACCTCGTTTGACTTTCCAATCCCACATTACTGGTTTTCTCGTTTTGCCCTTGGCCATTTCCAGCAGATCAACTCTCTTCATCCCAACGTTCTCGAACGACCTCGGCTTCTCGGCGCCAACTACTTTCGCTAAAACTTGTGCTCTCCATCTCCAGAAAGCAGAAAGAAGACGTTCATTCAGCTATAGTCCCTTTGGCTCCCTGCAAATCCTAATTTCGCTTAGAAACTCATTGTGTGTCACTCGAAGCAAACACCTGCCCGTTGCGTCCTGTTAGCAGCCAGTGTCCCCTTGACTGTGCTATCTGACATACTCTGAGCTTTGCCTCGACAGGTAGTGGCCATACACTCCAGCTCTGCGCATCTCACCCTCTCTATCATCCATGCCCCTAGTCGTCTGCACCCCTTGCTGGCTTCACGGGTCTATAACAGACCCGAACCGTTACAATTTCTTCCCAACTTCGCATTCAGTCATTGCTCTCTCCTGGCTCGGAGTCCGATGACGAATCCAAAGCGCTCCATACTCAGACCACGCCAAAGGGAAGATGTTATAAACTCTTTGCCTCAGAGGAGGATACCTCCACAACTCTCGCCGCAGCAAAGTCGGCAGGCAAGCAAGCTCCGGGAGAAGCCATACCTCAGACTTACATCATCACCGACGGCGATGACTTGAAATCGACCTCGGCGGGAGGCTCAAGACCCAAAAGACCTTCTAGAGCCATGCAGCCGCCGATGAGATCTAGCATAGCTTGTTTGAGATGCAGGAAATCCAAAATCAAATGCGACAACGATAACACTGGATCGCCTTGCGACACATGCATCAAGGCAGGACATAAGTGTGAGTTTCCTGAATCAACGCCTCTTCCGGCAAAACTATCAAAGCCGCCGACTGCGCCGAAGCAGTTAAGGGAGGTTAGCCGTGGCCGGAAGCGAGTGAAGAAGCTCGAAGATGCAACGTCCTCTGATGGAAGTACTGCTGCAGCACTTGCTCAGGAAGTCCTTTCGGCACCCTATCTTACCGTCGAGTTGTGGCATCAACTCTTCGACATATACAGGCTGCACTTCGCTACCGAACTCCCGTTCTTGCATCTCCCAACTCTCAAAGTCATCGTTCACGATAAAGAGAACGAGAGGGCGTCAACCGAATCGAATCTGGTTCTATTGGGCATTCTGGCTCTCACTGCAAGATTTCATCCCGACTTGGTCAAAAATGTGGCACACCTCACACACGAAAAGATCGCGGACCCCAAGTCTCGCGGTATACTAACCAGTTCGGCGCCGTCAATGTTCTCAGAGTACTTCGCAAACGCTCTGACAAAGGCACTGGGAGAACTAGAATCAGCTCTGACATCAGCGACTGTCGTCCGTGTTCAAGCTTTTCTCATGCTGGGCTTGTACAAATGGAGTCAGCCGAATGGCGGCTTGGCTGCATGGATGTATGTTGGCGTTGCCATACAGATGGCTCAAGGCTTGAAATTGGGGTTTGGAGACAAGCCTTTGGGCGGCAAGAGAACTCTGCCCATGTCTCCTTGGTCAAGTAAATCTGCCCAACCACCCTCCGACCTTTGGAAAGATCAGGAGGTGAGGCGTCGTACCATGTTCAGTTGCTTGATACTGGATCGTCTCCTATCCTGCGGATCAGATCGGGTTTCTATGGTTCGGTCCGACGATCTTCAAATCCAGCTGCCATGCACTGAACACGCCTTCGACCTTAGCCGTGTCGTCTACACCGGATTTTTGCGGCAGATGGGACATGGCATGGAGCCACCAATAGATGACAGCGTGTTGAGTCGATTCGTGCAACTAGCAGATTTCTGGGGCGATATCACCAAGTACAGTTTCGCGGGCGGCCGCCATACGGAGTCCCTTCCACCGTGGGACCAAGAGTCGACTTTCTATCAATTGAATAAGAAGGTAGACGCCTTTTACGCTCACCTTCCGGAAGAGTTCACCTGGTCTAGCTCGAACTTCTGGAAACACGACAACAGCATGTATGTGTCGCTTCACATGCTAGGTGCCCTATGCAAAATCATGCTGCATCGCGAATACATCCCGTTCATCGCCATCAAATGTTCTGAGCCGGTCGGCCCTCTGGATGAGCCTGTATTCGACCGCGAAAATGTTCCCGACCACTTTTGGGAACGAAGCGCAGAGCAGGTTTTCAAAGCTGGAAGGCATATCATCGACCTCATCTCGACATGCAGAGACAAACTTCCACATTCGTCATTGGTCATATTCGCGATTTGGCAAGCAGCGTTTGTGGGAATATATGCACGGCACTACCCTCACATGGATACTCAAAACCATATGGTCAGCAAACAGGAGATCGAAGAACGGAATTCGGGAAACATGTCTGAGAGCACGCAGACGGGGAACACCAGCATTGCTTTCCAAGCATTGACCAAGGTTGCACCTTACCAAAGCATGGCCTCCAATTACGTCACGTATTTCAAGGACGTTGATCAGTATCTCACCAAGGTCTACTCCGACTACACAAATCGAGGTTCGAAAAAGAGCGGGGATGGTTCTCTGACCATTCGACTGGGTGGAGGTGGCGGCGGACTGGAAGAGTGGAGGGCAAAGGCCGACAAGATTACGAGCAACTGCATCATCATGGACGACAGCCGGCCAACAGCGTACGACGGCTCCGATGAATCGCGGGCTAGCACACTGGAAAGGAGCTGTTCCCTTGGACATGAATATTCCCATTTGAGTGGGAGCGGGTCGGACAGCCGAAGGAATTCTCGTCAAGCGTCGTCATTTACCGCCATCAACGCCGCCGCATTCCACCAGCAAGCCAGCCACGAAGGCTATGCGGGAGGCAGTCCGCATCGCTCACCAACTCAGGGCTTCCCGCCAACTCCCAGCTTCCTGTCAAACGAGGCCGCGATGGCTAATCTCAATACCGAGACAGCCAGTATCGATTCTTATGTACAGCAGAACCAGGGTCAGCGATTCGGCACCATGCTTGAGGACATTCAGGAATTTACGACGGGCGGGATGGTCTGCGCGCCCAATATCGTTGACTAGGACATGCTCAAGCCCCCCTTCTATACGCAGATGGCCGGTGGCAACCCGTTGCCCCAGTTTAGCGGGAGTATTTCTTGAAGGGGTCATATGAGCAGGTGGAACAGGCTTCTAGGCACCCAGCCCGAGACATGGTTATATGGAGATGATGGATGAGAACGTTGTGTCAGGGCACCACATTTAAGCGCGTACAGGATTTTCAGACAGAAGTTACGAGTGCGTTATAATCTTGGGGACGAAGCTATGACGATTCCCCCCGCCGCGGAGCGAACAGTTATGGGAAAATGTCGACCGGGCATAACCAGCATGAGAGAGCGTTAGAAAAAAGTAAAAGATATTCATCGCGATATTTACGAAGGGTTGTTGCGCGATGCAATCAGTTGCGCCACATAAGAGAAGGGCTCCGACAAGACCAACGCTAACACATGACGAAATTTAACTGACGGGAGTCTTCTCCCTTGGCGCTGCCTGCCGCGGACGTGAGCCAATCTCTCTTCACATTCGCGTGACGCAATTTCCTCGTTTTTTCCTGCTTGCAGTTTTTGGTTCACGTGGGGGGAGCGTATCAGCAGTCGAGTTCGAGTCGAAACTTGATTTGAATTCCGAAACTGTCGGGCTTCCTTTCGACAAGAAAGGCGCCAACGCAGACAAGTCTCCATGGATGTTGATCGGTGGCAGTTGTCCTGGCACTCTCTCCGCGTGAACATCCGTCATTGCACCTGGTACCTTTGCTGTCTACCATGCCAGCTCTGCCGTCGTGCAGGCTTTTGATGTTTTCTGGCAATTCTTCACTCCCATTGAGCAGGTCCTGCCGCGCACCTGCTTTGCCGATGTCAAGCTCGTCATCAAGCAAGTAGACAGTGTGCTTGACAAGGGCTTCGCCAAGGAGATCGATGCGATGAAGGAAGACTTCGGCTTGGAGACTCTTGAGGACAATGCCGACTTCGCCTGGTACCTGCTGAGGCCTATCATCGAGTGGGCAAGCAACGAAACCGCAGTATACAAGTTCTGTGACTATATCGAAACAGGCCAGCAGCCTTCGTGAGAACTTACGCATGGCACTATCCTCACATGGATACTCAGAGTCATATGGTCGACCAGCAGGAAATCGAGGAACAGAACTCGGGGGCCACGTCTGAGAGGGCGCCGACGAGAATTTTCAGCATCGCTCTCCAAGCATTGACCAAGGCTGCGCCTTACTTTGGCATGGCCTCAAATACGTCACGTATCTTGAGAGAATGGATCAGTTTCTCGCCGAGGTCCACCGGAAGTATACAAATCGAAGCTCGAGGAAGACTGATAATGTTTCTTCGATGATTCGACCGCATAGAAGTGGCGGCTTATTGGAACCCCGGAGGGTCAAGACCGACAAGACTCCGAGCAGCGACATCAATCTGGAGGACGACCGGCCAATAGCTTACGACGACTCCGCTGGATCGCGGGCTAGCCACTTGGAAAGAAGCTCTTCTTTGGGTACTAAGTAGTAATGCCTCTCTAGCATGACTGTCACAGATGAGCGAGAGGACTCCCTGCACTTGTCATCATGTGCCGCTCTCGATGACGTCTTCCACCAAGATCCGGACCACTATGACCTGACCAGAGATATTCGTCATAAATCGCGGACAGCGGAACACCCCCGACTCCTTGAAGTTACGATGGCTAGTCCGAACGTAGAAGGAGTCAATATTGACTTCTTTGTACAATAGAATCAAGATTGGCGGCTTGGTGTCGTGCTCAAGGACATACAGGAATTCGCACGGGATGGATGATTTACGCGCCTGAACTTGAGAAATGGTGAAGTCGCCATTATATGCGCACATGAGACGTGGTTTTTGGTGTACACGTCAGTAGAGCAGGCCTTTTGATCGGTACGAAGCTTGATGGTTGGTATATTGAACAGCGTATGTGTATGGGAGGAAGGTGGGCAGAGGCCGAGACTCCTCTGTTGGGTGTAAGTACCTAGGTAGGAGATCGTTTGCCGCGGCCCGAACACCTTTTCTGCTGTCAAATCCGCCAATAATCGCCCGCTGCCCTATTTCAACGGGACTTCGTGCATGCAGGGCGCAGACGAGAGTGAAGGTCTTTTGATCAGGCTTTGTCTTTTATGGCAGCCGTTGCCGGCTGTGCCGTCAATTCCTTCGGTGATTATCTTTGTATTGTGTTGAACTCATATTAAAAGCCCCAATGGAGACCAATCGGTGTCTTAGGCATGGATGCCTCCAATCGGCCAGCACATTAAACTTATGGATGCCGCCCGCATGCCTCAACAGAACACTCTTAAAACTTGTACTACCTATAGCTGACAAGAAAACTTGTAGCTTAGCCTTGAAGCAAGAAGTTTCTGCTATCTCATGCAAAGAAATCCCATGCAAGAAACAAAGCTCTGGGGGCCCTGCGCGTCGTCGGCTCGGTATCGAGTCGCCCCGCCGTGGGCAGACGTATGAGCTGGGTGCGTCGACCCTAAGTTGCGGTTCTGTGTTCCGAGGTTTCGCATTGGGTATATGACCGTGTGAGCTGAATGATAAATTCTAGCGAGCTCTCGTCGACAAGTCATGCCTGCCAATTTAGGCTCATCTCGGAGTTGTATTCTCATCCAACATGCAAGCATTCTCCAGCACGTTCGTCCATCTGGCGTTAGTGCCTACGTGGCTGTGTTTAAGGTGCTGACGGAAATGGTCCGCGCGGAAGAATGTCTTGCTCTTGTTGCACTCTCGGAACTTGTATACCTCTTCAAGATGGCGGACGCGCTCTTCCCACTCCTGGCCCGTGATTCGACGCGAAGCGGAATCACCAGAGTCACTCCCGTTTCTGGGAAAATCCTCACCACAGTAACCACAGAAGTCTGCTGCACCGGGGCGATTGATCCTCTTGTGAAAGGCTCGATCATAAGCATTCAAGCCAGGCAACTCCAGCTTTTTTGCCGAATATGAAGGCTGTTTTGATGGCGTTCCGCCTCGTTTTTGTTCTTGAATCGACTCTCACAGAACGAGCATTTATGGTGCTTCTCAGCTTCATGAGACCTGCAAACATTCAGCTCATGCTCAAATGATTTCGCAATATCTGCGGACCCTATACTCACGCTAAATCCCCGGCCGACTGGAATTTCTTGGGCTTCTTCGGGCAACAGTCACACATGAAGAAACCCTCGAAGATCTTGTATTCATCAGGCTTGCTCACTTCCGTGAGCTTGCGGGAAGAAGCGAGAGGCCCGTTTTCGCTGATGGTCCGCTGATAGGTTACGTTGGAAAAGGAGCCGCGAGGTGAGGCGTTCAGTGACATCAATCCATTTTGAGGTGAGATGCAGATGTCATCAATCCCGCCAGACGAAATGGCCCCCGGAGGCAATTCGCCCGGAGGAATTTGACCATATGACAAACCTATGCTGACGATGCTCTCCGTTGGCAGGTGTGAATCCGAACTGTGAGACCATGATCCTTGAGGAATGACGCTTGGTTGAGATGCGGGCGATACTCTTTGGCTTCTATCGCGGCGACGCAGTGAGTCACTTGGGATTGTGAAAGCAAGTGGGACGCTGTTATCGGGGTCCATTGAGGCACGGCGCTTCACCCCGATACCGTCGTAGTGCGCCCTCATGGGATCCTCTGTTCGCAATCTCTTCGCGGAATTGGTCTCTTCCATTTCCATCTTGTCCGTCTTGTCACTGTTTGATGACGTATCGTCGATGTTGTCCCTTTTTGAAGAGAACGGGGAGCAATAATACTGTTTGAGATGGAACGGCAGGCTTCGGAGGAGGTGGGAGAGCAGAGTGAGGAATCTGCGTGTACCTGTCAGGAGAGTCTAGTAGGTTTGACGTCTCGAGGTGCAACGGCAGCCCGATAGACACGATATTCGTGGGGTCGCACATGTCGCTGGACGGCCTCCTCCAGGAAGATTCGGTAGTTGACGATGTGCTTGACATACTCGGGAGTGAGCTAGGCGCCTTGTTGTCAAATTTCTTCCAAGGCGCGAGCTTCTTCTTTATATCAACGAGGGTATCGGCACTAGAAAGGGATTGAAACTGGTTGTGATGCAGACCAAACCCGGCCGGGATGCTAGGCAGGGAGCTTCGGTACTATGACGGCAAAGATGTCAGACGGGCACCAACTTTCGACAGTCTAAGGGTTTCACCCTTTCTTGAAATCAAATCAAAGATCAAAGGAGTATTAGGGTCTCCAACCTTGTGGAAGCCGAAGCTGAAGAGCAGCCAATGCCCAAATAGCCCTCATCGCTCCTATAAGCGGGCATCGAGCATGGTGATCCGTATTGCGAACTTCCTAAGCTGTCGTGATAAATGTATTCCATTGGGTTGTATGAATTGCAGTGGTGTCTTCTGGGGTCCTGATGGTACGTAGGAAGATTGCCGAAGGGGAGTAGCGGTGGTGGTTAGGGCGGCGGTGCATTCATCATGTTTCCAGAAGCGGGAGTGGTGACAGAAAAAGAACCACTGTTCGAGCCGAATCGCCCCGAGCGTCCTAGGTTTGATTGATCCAGGATATGAAGAAGATCCGCCGGCCCATCATCTCTCGAAGATGCCTCCATGGTGTCGGCTTGTATGTATGCACTTCCCAATTGAGGAACGAAGGTTCCAGCCGAAGCGGTGGCACTCAAGTTGAGAGTGACGGAAGGCGGACGTCGTGAGTGTGGGGCTAGGAAACACGTAGGGTTTTGGTCGCGGCGGGATATGACGAGCGTCCGAAGGCGAATCGATTGTCTGAGACGCCTTGAATGGCGGTGGCAGTCGATTTCGCTTTGAATGGGAGCAGGAACCAGTGCAAGCCGAGGATGGCTCTAGGCTCTGAACTCGGCGCCGCGGTGCTGCTGCGATATTCCGCAGGGCGGTTAACGGAATGATCATGCAGTCCTTGACTTCAAGCCTGTCGCCAGCACTTGATCAGCAGCACCAATTGGGCTCTTTATCAGGCCGTCCGGCAAGGTTGTATTCCGTCAGAGACAGCCCATCAGGGAGACATGTAAGTTTGCCTCTCGTCACTCCCTTGGTCGGATGGGTTGACAGCATGCTCGGGTCACCGAGGTAGTAGCTCGCCTCGCTTTGCAAATTTGTCTCTTGCGACGGCAAACAGATACTTCACAAGGATGCCAGCATTGCTGTCTGATGCCATGCTAGCTTGTTCGGGACGAATCAATAGCTGAAGCAGGCGTGCTAGTAAGGTGGAGTCAGTCTCGGACGATCTGCAGAGACTGGATTTTTGATAGATGACACAGAGATCTTTCTATGTCTGATATGCTTCGCGGCTGGGAACTTGAATTTCCGCCTTTCCAGAGGAAAACGCGCACAACGCTGCAGGCTGTGACTCGCTAATCCTGCAGATGATACATCTCCCAGCGACCACTGTAACATAGTGTAAGTGCTCCGCTGAGTGCCTCATACCCCCGACTCGCCTTGGGCTGTTGCTTCCGGCCTTGCTCCCCTGCTTCCGGGTCCATGACCGCGATCCCTGTCATGTACCTTTTCGTAGATACGAGGGTCTGCTCTGGCACCCCCTTCCCGCACCCCCCCTTTCCATCTGATCAGCGTATACCTCGAGACTGTTGGAACCGTGCCGGTGTGCAGGCCACGTTCCTCGTTGGGCGAGCTGCAGACAAGCCGCAACGTGCTAGGGTCTGCAGGGTGGCCGTTAACACCTCGGCCTTCGCCGGCAGACGACGAGAACAAGGAAATCCTTCTTTAGAGGAAGAATTGGCGGCGTCTTTTCGGGTCGTTTCCGGTGTTGTCAGTGGCTTACTTTGTCCAATCGCGGGACATCCGACGAACACATCTAGTCTCGGGATGTAGAGCGTATCCTGGAAGGGTCCTTCCTAGACAGTATCCGCCATGGTAGCTTCCACTCGATGGAAGGATCCAACGACCGGCCCCGCGCTCTTTTCTCCTTCGAGAATTAGTGAGAAGGTCGTCGTCCAACTTTGACACGGGAAGTCAGCCTGGCGCAAAGCAGAACTCTACGATGGCGTCCAGCCGTCCAACGCGGTGTGTCTGATATACGCATATAGTAGCCTCCTACTTACACCCAAGACCACGACTACCAAAGGCTTCGTCGAAACATGAGCAGCTCTATTCTAGGCAATGGTGTCCACAACACGCGGGTGTCGGACCTCGCATGGTAGAGTGTGTCCTGTGGTACCACGGGAGGTTCATATAGCGGGTGTCATGGCAGATGCCGGGTTCTCCTCCGGTATGGACGCTGGGAGTGAAATCGCAGATATCTTGGTTGACGGCCCTTACAGCTTTGTAGGCTCATTGATGTTTGGCTTCGGCCATCCATGCGCAAATTCCTGGTCCATCAGGCTGAAGAAGCAGCTTAACCGCCTGAACTAAGGCAAAGACCTGTCCGATTGGTTGCGGGGACGTTTGCATAACAACAAGTAGGATGGAGCTGAGCCGGTGGATTTGGTACGCCCAGTATCGTCACTCTTTCGCCTGGACTACGCAGCTGAGTCTCAATGCGCCATAGCACACTCGATCTACGTACATAATCTTAGTTCGGGTTCTACGTATCTCGCAGAACACTATCTAAAGCTCGCTGGTGCAAACTGATGGCCCTTGGCAAGGCCAAGGCTAGTCTCCAGACACCCGCCAACGAAGGCTATCGCGGCTAAGAACACGCCAATCATCAGGTGCTGACACGTTGCAGCACCATCTGGCGGTCATGAGTTATTCCTGATATGGAAGGAGCCAGCCCAAGACCAGTCAATTGTTGCGTTCGCCCCCTCTACCTTCGTCACGATAGCCAGGGGAAGTGTGCATGGCAAGCAAAGAACTTTGCATGTCGAGCTAGACACGTTCCAATGCCTTGAAGGTGGATCAGGCTCGGAAATAGAGGCATACATGTTTTTCTGGGCCAAACGGACACTAGCACGTCTTCTCCGGAAGACTTCTCCGGGAGACTTCTCTTTTGTAGCACGTAGGGCCTTAAAGCGTCAAGTGCCAAGACATCTCCCGCAGCCCCATGCCGCTGTCCTACAATGAGGAAGGGCAGGGTTTACGTGTGAGGGCCTCCTACTATCGCCATCTCGTTCACGAACCTGGCTTGTCCTAAGCCTAGGAGAGCGCCTCCGTGAGAAGGCGAGTAACTACTACTCGCTGCCTCAAGATCGTTGTTAATGATGTCGTAGATGTAGAGATAACATAGAACTGACCCCACTGTCTCCAGTAATCACGAAGGTTTGCTAAAGAAAAAGCGGACAAGCCTGGTGCGGCTCACGCAGAAGATCTGTTGTTTCCGTCTGCGTCATTTGTAGCGTTGCTATGCCTGGGAACCTTTTACGACACAGACTAGATCATGAAATGCAAGTCCATTATTGGAGCCTTACGGTCAGAGATCGAACGATCGACACTCAACCCGTCGTCATGTAAAGCTCTTGGTTCTCTCCTTCGCCCTTCACACGCTTTGATCTCATCGCACATTCTTCACGCATATTGATTTCCGCCCCATCATTCCAGCCCTCGACTCAGGATCAGGAGATCGCACCATGGAAATCCGGGACTAAGAGCTTAGCGAGCTGAACAAGACAATTGGAGAATAAACGAAAGCAATGATCAACGTTGACTTCTGTGGATTGTCGGCTGTCATGCTGCTGGCTTCATGTTCGAATAACTTGGCAATCAGGTTGCCGCGCCATTTAGATCTTTAAACGACTACAAGACCATCCGAACTGACCACGACGACAGTTTCAGTGCAGTCTGACTCCTATTCCCTGGACCCACCAGCATCGTAGGCTCAATGCTTACTTTTTTCGGCCAGCCGCGACGCGACACTGCGGATATGGGATATTGCAACTGGCTGCTTTGTTGAGACACTTTAGTGCTCTAGGGACTGGATTCTCCATGCCTATCCATAGCCGGACGGCCGCTTTCTTCTATTGGCTGACGAAGACTGTACGGGTCGTCCACAGAATATCAGAACGGCAAACCCTGAGGTGAAGGCAACGCTCATAGACCACCAACATATTATCGCACATCGAACAATCGCCCCGACCAGCGCCTACGTAAATACAGCAAGAATTGTCAGGCCAGGAGAATCGCCGGCAAGGAGTTCAGCCTATTCTATGGCAGCAGCCACCCGTGACAAGACAATATATCTTTGGGATACCAGAGGAAACTGCAGCAAGGCCCCAATGGCCATAACTATTGATTGCAGGCCCTTATCTTCCATACTGGCTCCAGATACTTGGCAAGTGTAGCTTGCGGTCAGACACTGCGATGCTGAGATCTCGCAAAGGGAAACAGATGCGTCAACATACTCGACGAGGCGCACGTTCAATGTGTTTTGTGCTTGCGATGGGCCCCATGCATTTCTTTTGAGGTGGCAACAGATGACGAAGTCCATGAAGCCAACAACAGTACGTCAATCAAGGCAGTCAAGACGGACCAAAATACTGAACTTCTAGGCACCATTGGAGTGGAAGTGCCAATAAGAAAGTACGGATATTCCCGAACATAGGCAGGTGGCACGGAAAATGGGCAACTGTAGGAGCAGCGGTCACCAATGCAGAATTAAGGCAGCAAACTTTTGAACTCCCGGAAACAGATTAGAAGCTGTGTCAATGCGCCAGGAGTGATGGTACGCAGCAATGAGCATACGGGGTGTGGTCAAGTGGCTCCATCTACCAGAGTCGAAATAGACGAAAGAGAACGGACTATGTAGGATGTATATGACATACACGTGATATAACACGTGATGGGTACCTCGGGGCTTGCCGTTCTCATAACTGTTACGTGACACAATTATAGCGAAAGAGACTGTAGCAGGACTGGCTTCGGCCGCCGACGGTAGGACGCCGAGCACTTTGGGAGACAACCTCAAGATGGCCTGTTACTAACACCACGAGCAACCGCAGCATTGGTATGAAAAACTGAAGTTGACACATACAGAGACGGACAAGGCTTGTATGGGCTTCTGGGAGGCAAGGATATTATCGAGCAGCAGTTAGACAGGCAGGGGTCATTCTGTGTATATTGATGAGTATGACCAACGAATGGCTATGGGAAGAAACCCCATATCTATATAATGAGTGTGTGACCCCCTTGTATAAGGATACCCTTGCTAGCCTTATTCATACTTCTGGTTACGCATGAGTCAGGTCGCTTGAGGCGAAACAAATACCGTAACGAATGTCCTGGGGCAGTCTGACAGATATGAACGAAAGTGGAGAATATGTAGATAATCACACGAGCCCTGAACAGCTTAGCCGGGGCGAAATAAACTATGTATGTATGTATAGCGAAAGAACCACGAAGGACGTGAATCAGAGGCGAAGGCGTAGGCGTCAAGGCGACATACCTTTGATATACCAAAGAGCTGAGTTAGCGAAGAAATCTAGTAAATGGTTGGCATCAAGCGCATATTGTTTCGTCTTTTTCGCAACCTGGAAATCGGCTGGAACGTCAGCCTAACTTACTGCTTGCCATTCCATTGTCGGGCTGCGGCGACCCTCTGCATCCCCTCATCACCACTGACGACCTTGGTACCTAGCTCGACTATGTATCAAAAATGAATAGGGCTTGTTTCACCGGACAGGATCAGATTGCATAAGGCTTGAGGGCTGCCGTATGGCCGCACAGCGCGTTGGCAAGGCTTGACTGACGTCTACGTACACCCTAAGTCCTGCTGTGTACAATGGAAAAACAATGCTGCACGACTCTTGTTTTGCGCGCCATTCATTTAGCTCTCAAGCACCGTGGCAAGGTTTCCTTGCGTGCGCTCCTAGAGGGCTTGCCATTACGCTTCTGGGTTGTTCAGACCTGTATTGGGGGTGCTGCTAAGGGAACGCGAGGTCTTTGCAGCCAAAACACATCATGGCTGACGTCGGGCTCCACAAAGGCCCGTCAATTGCAAGCATCTTCGAGCAAATTGAAAGCGCGGGTCTTCAGGATGAACCGCCCAGAAAGTATTCTCTCACTAGGTTAGTAAAGTCGGTCGGCTATGGCGGGCTGTCAGGCGGCGAAGTTGTCTGAGGTTGGACTCAATTGTTGACCATCCACTGCGACATCCTTGCTAATACTGCCTGGCGAAAAGGAACTTGAACGTGACAAGAGCGGCTCGGTGAAGCAGGCGAGCCTCAGAAGGGACCCTGCCAGCGCTTACAGAGCACTGACCGTCCAATGAGTGCGGCCTTCAATAAATGATGGAGGCGGAGGGAAAACTAAGAATACCCGCTCACGTATCATTTATGACGGAGCAGTAGCGCCCCGTTTGTTGGGGGGCCGGGGGCTTCTGGAGTGCAGAAAGGTGACTCACAGTATGCAGATTGATCGCATGTGTCTGGTCCCAAGAGCTTGGTAAGTAGCGTCAAGCCGACCCTGGAGTTTTAGCGGAGGTGTCAGGTCTTGTTGCCAGCGCTGACCAATCGGAAGAAGTCTCTGGCATTCCGGACCAGCCGTTTAGTTTAGCAATGCCATGTTCAGCGGGATCTTCGAACAATTACTTGTTACCGGAGGTTAAGCGCCTGCCCCCCCCCCCCCTAAAAGACGGCAAGATACGTAAATCACGGGGACTCAAACTGCACATTGCTCATCCACCCAGTGCTATTTCCCATACTGCAGATACAAGGATCACGTACGATCAGTCAGGCTAATCATTCACTTGTGTCGAGAGGCAAATCAGGCGACGAAAGTGGCAAGGTTAGAGATGGTGGAATGCGGCAGGCAGGCAGCAACAGACTTCGCACCAACCTCCTAACAGCAATCCTTGCCAGTTCACGCTGCTGGAAGACAGCATACAAATGCTGCACTTCCTCGCGGGCGTATAGCCGAGAGCTCTGCCCTGTGCCTTCTTTCTAGCACCCCCTGTATCTGCAAACCCCTGTGTACCCCCCTAATTAACCGATCATCTCCCCGTAGAATGTATTGGACTAGCAGGTGTCTTAGCCATATTCCTATTTGGGTGGGCCGCAGACGAGTCACATCGGGTACGTTGCAATATGCCAGCCTGTGCAGGGTGCTAAGCTCTGCAGGGTGTCAATTGAAGCCTCGTTCTTGACCAATGGACGACAAAGCCATTGGTGCCGCTCATTGCGGAAGTACGAGGACGAGGTGACGTCTCTCTGAAGGAGCCTCTCTCGTCACCGTTGTGACTGCATTCAATCCACCGAATCTAGTCACTTGTATGCCACCATCTCTTTTCCGACGATCCGCTTGAGTTGCGGCGACATCCACTAATCATACCATCGCACCAGTCTCACACGATAGTCTGGTCTCTGCAGCCCTTGGAAGAGGAGCTGGTTGGAACATCTGCAAGAATGGCTTGAATGGGAAGTTGGGGTGGCAATCCACGATCCACAGCATGGCGTTTTCCACAACCTCGCAAACTTTCATCCCTGATCCACGACTGTGCCGCCCCCTCTCTTGAGGTGTGTGTGAAAAGCCCGTTGGTTCTCATGCCTATGCTTTGGAAACTAATGCACGCGCATTGCACACATGGATGTGACGGCTTGCGAATCACCACGAGCGAGAAGTAGCTCGCACAGAACAGGCAGCGGCGAGTTCAACATAGGCTAGCTAGATCGAGCTACATCAGGCTGAGCCCAGTTGCCTATAAAATGACTTGAGGACTTGCAAATTACAACTGCAACTCTCACATTCATCATATCAATCCTTACGAACTGGCAAACACTTCCTTCTAACTCCACTTTCTGTCAAGTAGGTGACGCCATGATAGGTCCGTGTACCTTAGGTCCTAATAAAGATACAGCAATCTCCATTGATCCACATATCATCCGTACACCTCACAAACAGCAAGGTAGGGATGTTTGTACGGGCAGCATTTTACACGCTAAACTTATCGCAGATGTGTCGATATCAGACTGTCGATTATGGCTGTGGCCACTCTAGTACGACCAGTACGATGTTGTATTGTCGCAAAGTCAACGGAGAATGTACTGGTGAATATGGCAGCCAGACAGACATCAACGGCGGTGCCAAGTGTTCGAGCTGTTCGAAGTAACACGGAATAGAGCTCGCTTGAAGTGTCATTCTCATCAGGAGGCATGAAGAGCCACTTTTCGGCCGAGGGATGATGTGATGGAACCTGAGCAGCCCATTCAACATGGCTGCGAGGATGATGTGCGAGCGAGTTGTTATTGGCATGTGATTGGCTTGTCTCATTCAGAAGCACTAGGCAAAGAGGAAATATGAAAGTTCGGGTTGAAGAAAATGGGGTAAACAAGACCTTCTCTGCCAAAACATTCCCTAACTTTTGATTCAATGATCAACGAAACAGATCTGAATCAAGGGATGGATTCTGTATCAACGCCAAGGCCAAAAATCAAGTCGTACATGATGCACCGAGCTGACTCTACTGTCTAGAGCCATTTCTCTCCCATTTCCAATCCCAATTCTCATGCATAGCCTCTGGCCACGAGGCTTCGTTTGTCGTCACATTAGTAACCTTATCGGACAAAAGCCATCCTGTACTTGGCGCAAACCCTTGAAAAGTTGCTATCACAAACATCATAACAACCGGGCTCACGACCACTGCGCACAGACGGTGCAAAGACATTTGACATTCCCTTTCTGCTTGCGCAAAACTTACTAGCCCTTAATCTCCTCATCATTATGATCGTTTACCTAAGGCGTACAATAGAGTGTGGATCGAATTTTGGGACGTGGATCAGCATAAAATTCTCACGAGTTTTCGTCAAAATTGATCATCATGGACTCGTCGATTTCGGGCTGTGTGACGTAATATTGCGTTGTTGAATCAAGAAGGAAAAATGCTCTGCAAAATCTGACCATCCCTCCACCATCCGACGAGGCAGTGCCCACCCCCCCTTGCTAGCTGCTAGCTCTCCACTATGTCAATTGTCCTCCTTGAATCTGGAAAGAAAAGTCAGATGGTCGGAGACTCAACAATTCGGCTGCAACACTGACTTGTGGTGGCATTTGTGACAATCATAGAAAACTGTCGAGCCTTCATCAGCGCTGCGGAGTTGAACTACGGAGTAGTACAACGTCTGAGCATTGCAGTTCGGGCAATCTTGTTTGATCGAATTCTGCGCAGGTTTCTTCTCCTTCTCTGTGAGTTGCTGAAGCCCTGATTTACGAAGCTGAGACTCAGATTGGTACGTCGTAGTCGTGACCATACCCGGAGATTTAGCTGCAATAAAGTCAGTATGTCTCAGTGCAAGTTGGACGGAACCAGAACCTTGAATGGTCTTCCCACAACACAAGCAATCAACGGTCGGGTTTGTGGTCTCCGGAAGAAGATCGCCACACTGATCGCAGAACTGAATAGTCATCGTGAAAGGCGGACAAATGCTATCGAAGGGGAAACTATGTTCGTGCACCGTATTTGGTAGGTCTTAAATGAAAGATTAAGTGGCTTTACGCTCGGCGACGGCGATGCTGGGTATTTATGGACAAGAAGCAGACCTGAACCCGTGCTCTGGCTCTTTCGGTATCACTTTGATGCGGGTCTCCGCTTAAAATCGGATGGATTTATTTCCGAACAGGGTAGCTCCCTGCTAGAAACAGACAATTGATGCGCTGAAAATTTTCTCCAAGATCGCCGTTTGCTGACATTTGAAAACAATATCGAAAGCGAGATCGGAATTAATGTGAATAGCATTAAACTGCTGAACATGACCCTTTGTGTCTTCTTCGGCATCTCTGAGTACAACGAATCAATGGTCACGGCTGTGCACCTGAAGCGCTTGTAGCCACGAGTGGTCTAAGTCACGAAAATCTCGAGGGCAAGTTGCGGAACACATCACAAAACAAGACGTATTTGAACACACGACCATCACCGTCATCAACGCTGCTAAAGAACCATGGGCAATCACACGAAGCAGGCTGAATGCGCCCATATCAGTATAAAATCAAATGTGACAGATGATATCTTCGACCAAGTTCACAAGAAACCGCGACAAAGGCAATGGCGAGCCATAGAGGTTAGTATCACCTCCTGCCTAGACGATCGTTACGTCAAACATCAGGCAACCTGCTGTTGATGCCGTGAAGTACTACTGTTGGCCAACAGACTCGTTCAACGTGACGCCCTCCGCAGTGAAGAAGCAGTGCCCCTTTAATGTGCGACAATGTCTGCTTTGAGATTGAGGGCGGTCACTTCATGTCTTTGCATCATGATATATTCTACTATTCTGTCGACGTTGATTGGGACTCCGATGATTAATCATACCAGCCACACGCCTTTTGCGTCCACCATCATCGTCTTCATCTCATCGACACTCCTCGGCAAGTCTTGAGGAACTGTGTGACCCCGATGGATGCTATGTTGAACATCAATGTTGTAGATCTAACGTTGCTTGAGCCGATGCGCGAGGCATCAATGGGCATATCACGTGAAACAGAATCCCTCCAGTATACTAACATCGGCTTGGCTTGAGCATCGACGGTACGAGTGAGCTGTCTCCAAGGCCTCTACGCGCATAATCCGATGAGCACACTTTTGCCGACCTTCCAAGCGGACTCCGTGGCCGAGAGTGTACTCTTCTTGTGAACATCCATAGGTTTTCGTCAGGCACAAGCCTAGCTATGAGTTCTGACACATTATCTCGTTGTGTGCGGCATGGTGCCCGAACACCATCGCCTCCTCTCCAGTGTGGGATGGGAACGAATCACAGATCCTTCCTGAATATTCCGTACTCGCCCCGCGCCAAATTCTACCGGCGTATCCAATCGCAAAGGCCACACGTTGGGAGAGAGTGGTGGTGAACGTTCCAAAACCGTGCGTAGCAGGATTTAATTTTAGAACCCTATCACTTGCAGTTATGTCTCGGGCATATCTAAACATAGCATATCAGGATGGAAACAACCGAGACGGCATCTCGAACTGCATGCTTTATAATGAGACTGTGAGCTTGATGGCGTTTCGAGTTGCATATGGTAACGAGCAAGGATATGTTGACCTTCACACACAGCCAAGCCTCTGATGAGGAGATTCGCAGTGAAGAGCAACTAATCAGTAGAGCACGTGTTCCCTGCTTGCTAGGCTTTCCCGCCAAATTTGT
>NW_026849641.1:0-22602 GCF_030869305.1 Colletotrichum tamarilloi
CGGGACCCCCCGGGTAACGATAATACCCATATAAAAGAACAGATTATGCTGGACCTGGCTGCCCACGCGGGCTGGCACCAGGAGGTCCTGTGCGCGTTGGAGTGGGTGAAGCTCGCCCTGTAGGCGGGCGGCGGAAGGTTGGGAGCTGTTGATGAAAGGGAGACAATGGTCGAGTCGGTTGACTGTTTTGATTAGTAGTTAGGTATGGAGCGCAATATACCCAGTTTTCCCCAATACGTAATACACGGTACGGCCCCGGCGGATTGCTCCGTCGGGGGGAATAAATTTATTATATATATTAAAATTATAAAAGTAATTAAAAACTGCGCGACTTATAAAAAAAATAAAAATAGCCTATATAAGCTTTATAATAAGCTATAACTATTATAACTACTAATAAAAATATAGTAATTAATTATATAAGACTTTATTATTAAATTATTAAAGTTTAAAGAACTATTTATTAAAGTATAATATAATAGTATTTTAGTTATAGTTAACCGACTTATTAAGTTTGCGCACTTTATTCTTTATAAAGAATTAAGTATTATAAAAGACTTAGTATACGTATTTATTAAAGTTATATTTTTAAACTACGGCTTATTAAAAGAAATTATTTTTAATAAAGATAAGCTATTTATTTTAAAGTTTTAGAAATTTTTAATTTTATAACTTAGTATAAATTATAAACTATTAATATTATTTTATTTATAAACTAATAAATAAATAGAAAGGATTAATTAGATCCTCGAAATATACTTTTATTATTATATAAATTATAACTAGGATAATTAAGTAGTATTCTTATTAATAGCTTAGTTTATATATAATAGTATAGTTAGTAAAAGTATAAGAGAATCCCCGTTTTATTTTAACTACGGATTTTAATTAATAATATATAAAAAAGTATAATAAGGATTATAAACTATAAGAGCTATAATAAACGTAAATAAATTTAAAGAAATTTATATATAAGCCTTATTAAACCTCGAGTTTATATAATAATATATAAAAAAGAACGTAAATAAATTAAGGATTAGAGGATTATCCTTAGAAAAGGGGGATAGTACTTATTTTTTTTATTATAATATTAAAACAAAACGACTAAATAATAAGTTAAATTATAAAAAACTTAGACCTTTCGAAATTATTAAAAAAGTCTTACTAATTAATTATAAATTAAAACTATTAAATATAATACGATATTACCCCGTTTTTTATATTTTATTACTTAAGTTTATACTAAGAAGTTTATATATAAAAAATTATATTATTATTAAACTAAACTAATTAAAATATAAAGTTAAACGAATTATTAATTATAAAATAAAGGATAATAAAAAGGAATACTTTATTAAATAAAAAAACTATAAATATAAAAAAAATATATAAGAACTTATTATAAACTTCTAAAACTTTTAATAACTTTTTAAAAAATATTAAAGTTAAGATTAAATTTAGAGCTCTTAGTTATTATAATATCGTAATTAATAATTTTAAAAGTATTATTAGCTTATATTTTATAAGTTATTAAAGAAGTATTTCCGGAATCCTTAAGAAACTCTTCTAATATAATTCGACTTTTTTTAAATATTATTCGCTTTTAAGAACGAAAACGCTCTAACTTAAATAATAACTTATTTAACTTAGCTTAAGCTTATTAATAAGCCTTAGCTTTTTTTTATAACTCTATAGCCCTCTTTTAAAACTACGACTTTTTTATTTTTTTTTATAATTAAAACGATTAAACTCTATTATTAACTAACTAATTATATTTAGTTAAGTTAAAAATTAATAAATAAAAAACGTAATATTTATAAATATAAATAGTATTAATAAATATATTATATAAAATACTTAAATAATAGTATGTTTTATAAACCTCGGAATTAAAAAGAATTAAATAACGGACCCCTTATAAATAATAATTTAAATAAAGTATTATTTCTATACTTTTATTAAAAAAGTAAATAATACGTAATAATTTATAATAAAACGTAGTTATTAAAGATTTCGATTTTTTAATTTAACTTAATATCGTATTAATATATTTTAAAAAAATACTTAACGATTTTCTAATTTAAGAATAAATAACTTATTTATAAGCCTAGAGGACTAGATTTTTAAAAAAAGGAGCTAATATTATAACTTAATATATATAATAAAGCTAGGGCCTCGTTTTATAAAACCTATAGTAAGTATTATATTATATATATAAGAGTACGGACTTAGGGTAATTTTTTTTAAAATAAAAAAACTATAAATAAGTTACGTAATTATAATTATATAATAAAATAAAGAACGGATACTTGTAAATAAGTAGGATAGATAATTATAAATAAATAAAATAAATTACCGTTTAATAAATAGTTAAATAATAATAAATAAGAATATTATAAAAGATATATTTAAGAACGAGATTTATATATAGTATAAACTTAAGCCGGGCTTAAGGATAGACTTTTTATAGTTTTTTTAATAATTAACTTAGTATTAAATTTTATAATTACTTTTAACTATTTTTATTAAAAACCCCTTTTAATAAAACTATAATTAATTATTAAAGCTTTATTTATTTTATAATTTATAAATATAGCTTTAGAAAAGCTATTTATAACTACGATACTATTTATTTAGTACTCGTAGCTTTAACTTTTGCTAATATACTTATTATAACTAGCTAGCCGTAATATTAGTTTAAATAAGAATACTTAATAATTATTATTTAAAAAAATAAAAAAAGCTTTTAATAAATAAGCTTATTAATTAACTATAACTTAGTACTAAGTTCGAATTTTAAAAATAAAAGTTTAGTATATAATATTTAAAAAAAAAAGAGTATTTTAATAAACCTAAATACTAAGTTCGCTAATATTAAAAATATTTAGAGAGCTTAGGAGGATATTAATAACTATTTTATTAGTCCTAATTAACTCATAAGGGTCGAATTACTTAGGGATAATTTTAATTATATTATTATAGTAGTAGAAGATAGTTAAATAATTAAGTATAGTTAGTAGCGATGTTTTGAGATTATGATGTTAAGGGGGGGCCAAATGTAGGGGGGGGCTAAAAGGGGGTGGGGCGACTTAATGCAGAGCGTAAGCAAGACATTGAAGAGAGTCACGCTGGAATTGTGAGTGTATTGGCATTGCTTATTACCTTATGGTAAAGACTGACGACAAAAGGGGAGGAAACGATCCTGCTATCGTGTTCCCGGATGTAGATGTTGACAAGGTCGCTGAGAAGGTGTGTATAATCCAGAGAGTTCGCAGCCTAGTACGACTGATTGAAGTACTTAATATAGGTGGCGTTTTTCGCCTTTCTCAACTCCGGCCAGGTATGTGTTCTTATCCTATCATTCCTATATCCCAATACCTTGAGATAATGCTGTAGTTACACAGAACTATTCGCTAACACTTTACATCAGATCTGCCTGAATTTGAAACGTATTTACGTGCACGAGACCATCTTTGACCGCTTCAAGGAAGCCTTAGTGAAGCACGTCAAGGGGTACAACCTTGGTGATGGCTCACAACCTGGCGTCACTCATGGACCTCTGCAAAACTCGATGCAGTATGAACGAGTCAAGACATTCTTCTCGGACATCGAGTCTCAAGGATGGAAAGTTGCCGTAGGCGGCAACGTTGAGCAGTCTGAAGGCTACTTCATCACTCCTACGATCATCGATCGCCCTCCTGAGAAGTCGCGCCTGGTCGTCGAGGAGCCCTTTGGTAGGTTCCTCCAGCCCTTGCCAACCATAAGAGTATGGCTCTGATGCATTTTGAACAGGTCCCATTGTTCCTCTCCTTTCCTGGAGCAGCGAAGATGAGGTTGTTTCCCGCGCCAATGACACGTCGATGGGCCTTGGAGCATCCGTGTGGACAAACGATTTGGAGAAAGCTGCCAAGATTGCTAGGCAAATCCAAGCAGGCAATGTTTGGGTCAACACACACTTCGATCTCACACCTTTAGCTCCATTCGGAGGGCACAAGGAGAGTGGTATCGGAACTGAGTGGGGTGCAAATGGCCTGAAAGGGTTCTGTAATGTGCAAACCTTATTCCTCAACAAGCAGGTTGTTAGTTGAGTAGTTTCAACGTTGTCATTCATGCACTCCACCCTCACTTCAAAGACTGAAGTCTGTGATGGATCTCTGGTGGTTAGTCAGTTGGTCACATATGCATTTCAATCTTATTCTAAACGATTAAAGCCAGCGGCAATTTTCAAGTATCTACCTCTCTTCACAATCATGTATACCGGTTAGACGTGAGTCCTTGACGGAGTGCGGCAAGAAGTCTGTTTGAATCATGAGCTCCCCGATATGCCTCTCCTCAATTGTAAGGATATTAGCCTGCAGGTAATATTGTTCAAAGTAAATAACTGTTACGGCATTTTTTAACCCTTCAGTCCTTTCTTTCTGGTAACGACATGCAGCGTCAGTCATATGAGCGCTGGAGATTGCAACTTGGATATTGTTCGATCAGCAGGGGACGATCTACAATTATTAGGAGATAGACACATTATTTCACTTATCAGCAAGGTCCAATCAGCGCTACGAGACCGTCAAAAATATAATTCCTTCCCTTGCTCTGCGACACGGCGGCCGCCCCCAATGCACATCCCACAAAAACCCCTGTCACTGATCACTGAGAAATACCGCAAAGCACCAGGGCCCTCACCCAGCTTACGCTTTTTACTCGACGCGTCGCACTCTGGAACTAAAACAGAAAGTCCAAAGTGGCCGCTTTTCCGCTTCCCTAGCTTGAAAATGGGCCTGGCTACACCGCATACAGTCCAAATCCCGGTCTGAGTCCCATTCGGCCACCGACACGTCGCACGACATCACAGTTGCCTGGTTTTTGGGAGGGGGTTGAAGAATGTCTGCGAGTGACTGGGTCTGGGGTGAATCAGCTATTAATATCGACAAGCTTTGCCAAGCCACGTGTGTGCAACTCCAACTCAACGACATCGCATTTGTGTACACAAAAATGACCGAATTTCTCATTGAAGACAAAGACTTGGTCGGGCTCAAGGGCAAGGTGGCCATCGTGACAGGAGGTTCATCAGGCATTGGCCTCGCTGCAGTCAACACGCTTCTTTCACAGGGTGCTTCCGTCATTAACGCAGATATTCAGCCGCCAGCGGAGCAACCCGAAAACTTTTACACGTTTGTGAAGACCGATGTCACCGTCTGGGCTGAACAGATCGCACTCTTCAAGAAGGCAAAAGATATCTATGGACGTATCGATCATGTCTTTGCGAACGCTGGCCTCGGTCCCCGCGCCAACTATCTGTCTACGGAAGTAGATGAGAATGGCGATCTGAAGGAACCCACTCACCAGCTTCTGGATGTCAGTCTCACAGGTGTAATGCACACGGCTACGATCGCGATATACTACATGCGGCAACAGGCCGAGGGTGGCAGCATTGTCATCAACGGTTCTACCACCGGTCTCCAACGGCTTCGTGCCGTGGACTACTGTAAGTTTGAGACCTTTCCGTGGCTAGCCTTTCCAGCTAACAACATAACTCAGCCACGGCCAAGCATGCGGTCCTCGGATTCGGACGTGGTCTGATCCCGCTCATCGCATCCGCCAATTTGCCCATCAGAGTCAACACCTTGGCGCCAACGTGGGCGGATAGCAGCGTACTGCCGGACTTGAAAGGCCTTATGGCCAAGATTGGAGTCGAAATACAGACCGCAGAAGCGGTTGCCCGCGGCGCAGCGTATCTGATGGTCGATACATCCCGGAACGGGAATGTGATTCACGTGCAGCTTGGAAAGTACAAGGAGATTGACGAGGCCGTCCTGCTCCCGGCTTTTGAGTCTATCAAGGGTCCTGATTATCCTGGTGAGGACGAGGTTCTGCGCCGCCTGCAGGAACTCATGATGGCCGCGTGATTGCTTTGTTGTAAGCGTCAGTAAGGCCTGGGATTTGGGCACGGGCTGGAGTCAAATCTACGCAATTCTGGAAAATACATCACAATCACTCTGGAGTTTGACGGTAAACCAGAATTATCAGCGAACAACCCAAACATCAAAGAAGGCTACGGCCCCTCGAACAATCATAGTCAAGCTTATGAGACACGGAGACTCGTTTGGTCAGATCTTGAAGTGACTCCTGAGCGGAATAGCAGCTGTATATTTCGGACTTAAAGGTAGCCTACAACATTGAGAACCCCCCAGAAGCAGATATAGTCTGCCCAGTAACCCAATTCGCCTGCTCCTCCGCAAGCATAGCAACAACATACGCGACATCCTCCGGCTTGCCCATCCGATTCTCAAAAGGCGTCATGGCCACAATCATCTTGACGTGCTCCCCGTGAGCCTCCGAGGCTCCTGAGTCGCGCGCCATGTCCGTCTCCGTGACACCGGGTTCAACCGCGTTGACGGTATGTCCCGCCGGGCCCAACTCCGCGGCTAGGGCACGCGTGAGACCCTCCAGTCCGGCCTTGGAGGCCAAGTAGAGACTCGCGGAGGCGTAGCCGCCCCGCGCTGCGACGGAAGTGATATTGATGATGCGGCCTGGACGGCGGAGGTGCGGTATGACGGCTTGAGACATGAAAAAGGGCCCTTTGAGGTTGACGTCGATGCTCTCCTGGAAGTTTGCTGGTGTAACTTCTGACACGGGTAGTTTGGACGTTATACCGGCGTTGTTCACGAGGATGTCGATGTGTTCTCCAAACGCTTTGACAGTGGTCTCGACGACCCGCGCGGGAGAGTCGGGCGAGGACACGTCGGCTCGCACTGCGACGGCATCCGCCCCATTGCCCAAGGCTTTGACGCTATTTACTACATCTTGCGCAACACTAACGCTGTTCTCTGAAACAAAAGTGATAACGACCTAGGGGTTCCTGTCAGAAGTCCAGGCTCATCAATGATCGGAAAAATTGACTAAGGTCTGAACTGACGTTTGCGCCTCTCTTGGCTAGTTCGACAGCAATGGCGGCACCAATTCCTCTGGAGCCGCCAGTCACGATAGCGACTTTGCCGTGTAGAGACTGAGCTTGCGTAGAGGCCATTTTTTTTTGCAGATCTTCACTGGATTGATGGAGTATCAGACCACGACGCTAGGACTGCAACAAACGTGGTGGGAACTGGGAAACGTTCTGAAGATAAAGCGGGGTCCAACCGATCCAAGACTTTTTTTAAACTTTGAATTCTTTCCAATAGCAGTTAGGCATCTAACAAGATCCGGAGGAAAACAACGGGTCTTGTAACACGGCTTTCGGGTGGGATGTCAAGAGTGAAGCTCCTCGATTCGCACGACTCGAACTCGCCTATCAACAAACACTAGCTCTGTGCTCGCGGTCCCCGAGACTCCTAGATAGGTAGAATGTCTGCTCGCTCAGAGGTAAGGCAACCTATTACAAGGGACATTGCACTTCAGTTAGGTACGATGGGAGTCAGAAGTGCGAGAAGTATGCTTTTATTTGTTCGAGTGCGCCATCTTCATGATAAGATGCGAAGTCCAATTCAGGCTGGCCGTTCTCACTTGCGATCTTGATGCAGCGGGTGCCCCATTTCGCGGCCGACCCCTTTCCTCGCCAATGCTTATGCTAAACAACAACGCCATCAACCATGCCGAAAACAATCTATTCCTCCCTCATCGCTTGAGAATGATCAAAGAAACGAACTTGGTCCAGAGAATTTAGACGCAAGCGACAGTCTGCGTGCAGCTGTTGCCGCGCTGAAGGCCCTTGCAGGCTTCCTCGTTGGCCTTGGTAGCCTTGGCGTCAAAGGTGTCCGTCTTGCCCTTCTGGCAGACGTTGGTGTTGCCCGTGCAGAAGAGGTTGGTGCCCTGCTGGCAAACGGACAGGTAGTTTGCGGTCTCGTAGGTGGCCTGAGCGGAGGCGCCAGCGACCATGATGCTGGCGAGGACGGCGAAGGTAGGGAACTGCATTTTGGCTGTTGTTTATGGTGGTGATTGAATGAGATCGAAAGGGCGGCAAGTTGATACTTGGTAGTGAGTTATAGCGAGAGAGACAGTTGTGTGAGTGAGTGATGTTGAGATGAGGGAGAAATGTCACGCCATTGAAGGGTTCACCCAATTACTTATATAGAATTTTCTCTCGTCGATTCACGGAGAGCAACTGCCGTTCAAGCCTTTGATAGAGCATCATAATTTCGCTGACTCGAGCCGATGTCTCGAGGCCATCCTAAGCGAAGCGACGCAACTCGAGAGCTTCCGAGTGGGATGGGTAGTCGGTGTCGCCGTGGAACCGTGGGCTTGGTGCGTAGTGCCGCCCAACCGAGAACCTTAAAAAGACCCGTGTGCTGAGACGAACACTTTCGGGCTTCTGTGGCGTGGCTTTGCTCTCATGCGTTCCATTTATATTAACAGTGACGTTTCAACTTGAACGCGTGGTGTCTCGCAGCCCTGATTAGTAGCTAAGTCTGTATAGCATTCCCCTGGGAAACAGTTGCCGGACAAAGCAATCGGACGGACAATGGCAACTTAATTATATTGCAAAGCGGAGCGCTGTTGGACGTTGGCTCACTCGGCGCGCTTTGCCTGGGTAGCTCGTTGGTGGAAAGTGAAAGTAGCCAAGGCTTTCCCCAGATTCAATTGCGGATACTGGGCTCCGGAAATGTCATGCCGCTTTCAGGTGTTTGGGTCTATGGACCACGAGGCGCGCGCGTTGAGCAAGATTAGCAAGTCTTGCTAAGTCTTTGATAAGTCTCAAGGTTCGCGTATGACCTTGGTGATGTCTAGCGATCCTAAACCAGTGAGCTCAGAGTGTAGGCCTCCGGGCTCTCTTCACGTCAGCCCACAACGCGCCGAGTCAGTCGCAAAAAGTCGGGAGATTCAACGTGCATATTCTGAGTCGACTGCTAACAACACTTTGTTGCCAGTTGATTCGCCGGAAACGAGAATCGAGTGTTACCATGAGGTGAGGTAGATGGCAGAAGATAGATCCCATCGTAGCCAGTGATTCTGTTGACCCAAGCGATGTTGCAAACGCACATTGCCGAGTTTAGTGGAAATGTTCGAAGTTGTTGAGTTCCAGTCCAGTGCACACAGTATTGCTGCCACAAAAACCCATCTCAGGGACACAATGGCGTCTGAGCTGCTCTCAGTTGACAAACTCATCGAAGGGAGAGCCCAACAGTGATAAAGGCGGGCGCAGAGTTGTGTGCCACGAGAGTGCCTAACAAGGTTGTCTGCCCGAGACTGCCATGTTTTTTGAGTGATCGGCGTGTCTTTTGGCCTTCGACTCAGTCTCCCACGTTATTCCGTCCGAACTGAACGATACTTGCCACGCGATCTCCAAAACTTAGCTCAAGCATTCTGCTCTTCGCAAACATAACAGGAAAGCTCCGGTTGACAGACGGCGGCGCACCCTGGTTCCGGCCTCGGAAGCCGGACACCGCGGTGCTCACGTAACTTATGAGAGGGGTCATGATCGACCCGTCCCCCGGGGCAAACATCCGGGGATGACTTAAGGCGCGCATTCTGTGGAATCAATGGCGCAATCGTATGTAAACTCGTTCCCGCCAGATGAACCTCTTGAAATGTAGACACAATACCGAACCCATTTAGCCGATTTCACTTGACGGGCGATAAGCATGAGCTGGCGAAGTAGAGTCTTTGTCGGAGACGACCCGACGCTGGGTCTGCAGAAGGCGGATGGCGTCCGGTCGCACGTAATCGTGCCGCCCGACACGCCCGACTAGCAGACGCTTGTTTATTTTGTGAGTAGTCTGAGGAGGGGCGGAATCGGCGGACCCTCCCACCAGACACTCGGTATCAATTGCCGCAAGGAACGGCAAGACTAATGAGACTTCTCATGACATTCTCTTATGTATGGTGATGAGTTCTACTCCTGTCCGCTCATAAACCACGTTCTTGAAGGCTGGAATTAAGCGAGTTCTTGTGCACTTCAGCTCACTCTCAATTATGAGCACTCACTGAAAACATTATCCTGAATCCCTAAGTCCTGACTCACGGCCAAAACTCATCTGAGAATCAACACCACGAGGAACTGCCAATCTCTCCTGAGCATCATGGCCGCCGACATCAGAGTCTCAATCGACCGCGGCGGCACATTCTGCGACGTCATCGCCGAAATTGACGGCCGTGAACCCCTCATCTTCAAGCTCCTCTCCGAAGACCCGGCAAACTACCCTGACGCCCCAACAGAAGCCATCAGGCGCGTCCTCGAATTCGTGGAGGGGAAGCCCATCCCCATCGGCCAAAAACTTGATGGGTCGCGCATCGGTGCATACTCATTTAATCAACTCTCTTCAATCTTGTTTCTAACACTTTCCTAGCATCATGCCGCATCGGCACCACAGTCGCGACAAATGCCCTCTTAGAACACAAGGGCGAGCGCTTCGCCTTCCTCACCACCAAAGGCTTCAAAGATGTCTGCGTCATCGGCGATCAATCCCGTCCGAAACTCTTTGATCTCAACATTCGCAAGCCCAGGGCTTTACACTCGACCGTCGTTGAGATCGATGAGCGCGTCGTGCCGGCAGAGTACGATCTCAATCCAACGCCACTAGACAAGGAAGCCGCTCTGAAGTCCGCCTCAGTATCATCACCAACCTCATCCTCATCAACTACTCTCCGAGAAGGAGACCTCGTCAGTACACCAAACGGCGATCTAATCCGCATCCTCCGCCGTCCAGACCCAGATCTCATCCGCTCCCAACTCCGCGCCCTCAAAGATGCAGGCTACACCTCCGTCGCAATCTCCTTCATGCACGCCTACCTCTATCCCGCCCACGAAGACCTCGTCGCCTCCCTCGCCCGCTCTCCCGAGTTCGCCTTCTCTTACGTGACAACCTCGTCATCAACCTCTCCCACCATCAAATTTCTCAACCGCAGCACCTCAACATGCTCAGAAGCCTACCTCTACCCCGTCATCCAGCGCTATGTCGCCTCCTTCCACACAGGCTTCCTCCCCGACGCTCCGCCACGCCGCGTAGACTTTATGTGCTCCGACGGCGGCCTAAAAGCAGCCTCCCGCTTCCACGGCAATGAGGCACTCCTGAGCGGTCCCGCAGGCGGCGTCGTCGGCATCGCGAGGTCCTGCTGTGACCCTCAGGACGGCACGCCCGTCATCGGCCTCGATATGGGTGGTACCAGCACCGACGTCTCGCGGTACGATGGGAAGTACGACTACCTTACCGAAACCTCCATCGCTGGTCGCACAATCACCACGCCCATGCTCAACATCGCGACCGTAGCAGCTGGCGGCGGCTCGATCCTCTTTGCGCGCAACGGTCTCTTGGCTGTTGGACCCGAGAGTGCCGGCGCGCACCCAGGACCGGCATGTTACCGCAAGAACGGGCCTTTGACCGTCACTGACGCGAATCTCTTCCTTGGGCGTCTTGTTCCGTCTTCCTTCCCTTCCATCTTTGGACCGTCCGCCTTTGAGCCGCTCGATACCGCCGTGGTCGAAGAGAAGTTCAAACAAATTACGGAAGAGTTCAACGACCAGACGAACCAGACTCTCCAGCCACACGACGTAGCCCTAGGCTTCCTAGACGTCGCAAACGAAACAATGGCCCGTCCCATCCGCAACGCAACAGAAGCCCGCGGCTTCGCCCCCGAGAACCACAACCTCGTCTCCTTTGGCGGCGCAGGCGGGCAGCACGCCTGCGAGATTGCCGACAAACTCGGCATCCGCCGCATCTTGATCCACAAGTTCTCCTCTCTGCTTTCGGCATACGGCATCGCGCAGGCAGAGCTACAGAGCGAGACCCTCGAGCCGTACGGCGCGAAATTTAAACACAGCGATAGCGCCGTACAAGGAACAGTAGCATCCCACGTCGCTGACCGTCTAGCTGCGCTGAAGGAAAAGGTGACGCAAGATTTAGTATCCCAGGGTGCGGATGAGACTTCTCTGGTCTTTGACGAGAGTCTTGTGCTGCGGTACTTTGGCACCGATACCAACCTAACAATCTCCCGCCCCGAGAATGGTGACTATGCAGGGAGCTTCAAAGCCACGCACCTCCGCGAGTTTGCCTTCTCGATGGACCGGGACATCGTCATTGAGTCGATCAAGGTCCGCGGGACAGGCAGCGCGGCCGGGAGCGCGTTCGGGATGCGGGAGACGTCTGCGACTCAGGAGCTCGCGGATAGGAGGAGCGGTGCTAGCGGTGGTGTAGCTGCCGCTCCAGAGCCGCGCATGAAGCAGAGGGTTTACATCAACGGCGGGTGGCGCGAGACGGGCGTGTATCGTCTGGATGAAGTTCCCAAAGGCGTCGTAATCGAGGGACCAGCTCTGCTCATCGACCAGACGCAGACAATCTTTGTATCGCCGACGTTCAGCGCGTACATCCTCTCCTCCCATGTCCTCCTCGAGAAGCAAACTTCCACAATTGCCTCATCAACATCACCCCTCTCCACTTCCACAACACCAACACCGGCACCCCAGACCGCGACACCAGAAACCACGGACCCAATCCTCCTCTCCGTCTTCGCCCACCGCTTCATGGCCATCGCAGAACAAATGGGCACCACCCTTCAACGCACCGCAATCTCCACATCGATCAAAGAACGCCTCGACTTCTCCTGCGCAATCTTCTCACCCGAAGGCAAACTCGTCGCCAACGCGCCCCATATCCCCATCCACCTCGGCTCCATGCAATTCGCCATCCAGGAACAACACCGCCACTGGAAAGGCCGCCTCCAGCCCGGCGACGTCCTCCTCACGAACCACCCGCAATGGGGCGGCACCCATCTACCAGATCTGACCGTCGTCACGCCCGTCTTTGTTGATACCGGATCACCCTCCGCCGACAAGCCAGACAGTGACGAAACATCCAGCCAAGAAATCGCCTTCTACGTCGCCTCCCGCGGCCACCACACAGACATTGGCGGCAAAGGCATAACCTCAATGATGCCTGAGTCCCGCCAACTCTGGGAAGAAGGCCTCAACGTACCCACCCTCAAGATCGTCTCCCGCGGCCACTTCCTCGAGTCCGACGTCATCGCCGCCTTCGAGAAAGCAGGTTCTCTCCCAGGCTGCTCCACCTCCCGCCGTCTCGCCGACAACATCTCGGACCTGAAGGCCCAGACATCCGCGAACCAACGCGGCATCCTCCTCCTCCGGAGACTCTGCGCCGAGCAAGGCGAGGGGAGGCAGGGCGTCGCCGTGGTGCACAAGTACATGTCCGCCATCCAAGCCAACGCAGAAACCGCCGTCAGAACCTACTTCAAATCCCTAGCCGCCTCCCACCCGACCGGTCTCTCCGCGACAGACCACCTGGACGACGGCACACCCCTCCACGTGAACATCACAATCGCCCCCGAAACCGGCACCGCAACCTACGACTTCTCCCTCTCGGGCCCCCAAATCTGGGGAAACTACAACTGCCCCGTCTCCATCACCCACTCCGCCATAATCTACACCATCCGAAGCCTAGTCGGCCTCGACATACCCCTAAACCAAGGCTGCCTGAACCCTGTAGACATCATCCTCCCGCCGCAAGGCTCCGTCCTGAACCCCGGCCCCGGCGTCGCCATCTGCGGCAGCACACTCGCCTCGCAGCGTGTCATCGACGTCATCCTCCGCGCGTTCGGGACACACGGCGCGAGCCAGGGGTGCGCGAACAGTTTCGGCTGGGGCATGGGCGGGCGGGACCCGGAGACCGGAGTAATCGTCAAGGGGTGGAATTACGGGGAGAGTATCGGCGGCGGGGTGGGTGCGGGGGCAGGGTACGACGGTGAGCACTCGACGCACGTGCATTCTACGAATACGCGCCAGACGGACGCGGAGGTCATTGAGAAGCGGACGGCTGTGCTTGTCAAGTCCTACGGTATCCGCAGAGGCAGCGGTGGTGTTGGGAAGCATCGTGGAGGTGATGGAATCACCCGCGAGATCCAGGCGCGTATTCCGCTCAAGTTTAGTATTCTTTCGGATCGGAGGGTGTATAGACCCTGGGGTATGGCTGGCGGCGGGCCGGGACAAAAGGGGGAGAACTTTGCGTTCTTGTTTAATGAGGAGGGAGGGATGGAAAAGATTAACCTTGGCGGGAAGGCGATTATCAACCTGAAGGAAGGCGAGTATATCCAGGTCAATACGCCGGGTGGCGGGGGGTATGGCGGCGAGGAGGTGGAGGATAGACATCGGGGGTATGTATGAAACGAACGCTGCATCACGATAGACAAAAGACATAGATCAGTAAAGCTTGCAGCAGATTACCATCAACATGCAATCATGACTGGATGTGACTTGATAAAGCCTTGTCATTACATATAAACGGACCTAATCCAACATTACAACATCCAATGCGCATAGCACATCATGGTATCTTCATCCCTCGTCAACGTAAAATCCCCAGCAACTCCCGTGGATATCATGCAGGCATCGCCCCCCGTTTCGCTTCAGCACAACAGTTTACGCGACCTCCTTCTCCAACTTGGTGTCGACCGTACCCGGGGCAGCAACGTCCGCAATAGTCTCGTCAGAGAACTTGAGATCCTCCTCGACGGTGACAGTGTCCTTGATCTTCAAGAAGATGATGGGCGCACCAATAACGAGGGCACCAGCAAGGCAACCCCAGGTAGCGCCGAAGATGGTGTTGTACTCGGTTTGGACACCATCGAGACGCCAGAAGACGGCAGCGCCGGCGGATTGAATACCTGTACCATGTCAGTATGAACGCGTTAAAACAGTCGAGGAATGCGTGACTTACCCTTGTAGAAGCCAGCCAAGTTGGCAGCCTTGCGAGAAGAGTTGGAGAGGGCACCCATGTACCAGTAGATGCTCGTCTGCCAGCAGGCATCGAAGAATCCGTAAAACATGTACAAGAACATGGGACCAATGTAGGCCTCGCCGCCGTCGGTCCAGTCAATGGTGGGATAGTCCAAGTTGCCCTCAATCTCACCGCGAGGAGCTTGCTTCTTCTGCCATGCGTAACCACCGCCCCAGATGGCCATGGTCAAGACGAAAAGCGTAATGTAGGAGGCCTTTGCGCGCACACTACGGCGGACCTTGGGGAAGTCGAGGGCGTAGCCAAAGATGAGAGCACCGATAATCTGGGAAGACCAGTACAACAGGTTGTTGAGCGAGCGGGTGCGGGTGTTGAAGTGAGGGGCGTTCATGTCGTTGGTTTGGTAAGTGTAGAAGACGTTGGAGGTGAAGAACATGGGGAACAGAAGGATGATCCACGGGTCTTGGGCCAGAGTCTCCCACAAACCCTTGAACTCAGACTGCCAAGAAGGGTTCTTCATAACAATGACCTTAGAGCCGTCCTCACGAATGATCTTGGGCACATCGCACATGAAGAGAGCAAGAATGGCACCGAGCAGCATGAGAACAATGAAGGCAGCGTAGGTACCATCAGTAACAGTGCTTCGCGATGTTGTGTTGATGTTCTGGCCGAGGGGGATAAGAGCACCGATGACAGCGCCGAGGTTGAAGATCATCCAGAACCAGGAGATGTAGCGTCCCTTTTCCTTCTCAGAGGGGTAAGACATCATGATGGCACCCTGGCCAGTCCATAGAAGACCAGCGCAGACGCCAAGGAAGGCACCGGCGAAAATGACGAAACCTTCGTTCTGGTTGTGAGAGTAGGACAGAAACGAGGCAGCGTAGATGCAGTAGCCCAAGCCACCCAAGCTGAGAGTCAGACGGAGACCGAGACGGTTGGCAAAGGTACCGGCGAAGAAGGCGGCGACGGCAAAGGTGGAGTACAAGGCCGTGTTGGCATCGTTGGAGGCCTTTGTGGAAACCTGACCACCGCCACCAAGACCACCGAGAGCATTGAACATTCCGGGGCAGAGGAAGCAGACGAAGGAGACCATGAAGAGCTGGATGCGGGGCGAAGCGTACCAGAGCTCCTTGCCAGCAATACGGAAGCCACGATACATGAAGCCGGCAGGGCGGGGAACGGGGCCGTCAACAGCGGTTGTTGTCGGGGCGGCGGTGGCGGGCTCGACATCGGCCGCAGCCGCGGGCTCAGGAGCATGTTTCTCGTCAACAGAAGACATCTTGGCGGTGGTGTGGAGTTGAAGAGGTGGAGAGGTTCTGAGGACAGACGTTGAGGTTGACGGAGCGGCGTTGCGCCTTGGCGGGACGGGAGGGATTGGGGCCGGAGGTGTGTGGCTGCCGCTTGGTGCTTCTCTCTCTCAAAGTGTCGCAGACTGGAAACTCAATCGTGCCAGACGATGGGTGATGGTAGCCCAAAGTAGCGCAGGCGCAAGGCTCGGTTCGATGAGTTTTGGTCTGGAGAGACTGGACTGGAAGGATGAGACGGGCGAGCAAAGACTAGAAGAAGGGTCCTGGGGGAGGTGTGCAGCTTCTTTATGGGACGGTTTATCGGGCTGCAGGTTGCAGTTGCACTGGGCGATGATCGTGGGTGGAGCTTTGGTCAAGGTCGCGGTCCCGACGTGCCAGGGTGAGGCGTGGCGGGTGCGAAAAAGATGACAAGGGGGGGCGGAGACTGGGAGAAAGTCGGGTGGAGGGTGTGAGGATGATGGAGGTGGTATCCGTAGGTAGGGTAGCCGGGGTTGATTTGTTGACTTGGTGATGTTGAAGATGGAAGAAGGGTGTTGATGGAGGGGAAAGAGAAGAAAGATGGTAGTGAAGTAAGGTAAGGTACCTTACCGTATATGCCAATTTGTTTATCGCCGCTAACCAATCCGTGATACGGGAAGACAGGACGAGATTGGAAGATGGCAAGAGCAAACAGTGTCGGGTGTTTCTTTTTGCATATAATAATTAATAAATAATCGAGAAGCTTTGAGGGCTCGATGTTCAGACGCAGGGCAGGTGCAGATGGAAGGATACCTCAGGTGCGAAGGAAAGCAGCCGACAGCCGGGGGCGTAGATGGCAAACGGGAAAGCGTGTTCACGGGTGATGGGTGTGTGAGGTGTGTGAGGTGTGAGACGATGGGAAGGAGGGACTCAGGGAGAAGATGTGCAGAGCTAAGGAAGGTGGCGCCAACGCCCGAATGGGACGGGACGGGTACGGGGTACGCAGCAGGTGAGAATTTGGGGGAAGGCACCTCACACGCGCCACGGCACCTTAGATGGCAGGAGGCGGGAGATTACTGGCAAGAAGGCACTGGCAGGAAGGAGCTGCCCCAGTCGACCGCTCTAGCAACGGAGGGGAAGGCACGGTCAGCTCAGGTAAGGTAGCAATGGGAACTCAGGAAGGAGTCGCCTTTCTCGTATGCGTTCCATCTGACGTGTGGCCGAGGTGCCTATCAACGCCATGAACGAGAGACCTTGGACCAGGTTTGATAGATGGGCTGAGAGTAAGGCGTCTCCAATGTGTCAGTGTGGTGGTGTCAAAAGAAAGGTGGTAGGATGGAGTGGCAAGCTACGTGACAGTCAGAGGCAGTGGCCTACCTTGGAGGCTTAGATACGGCTCTTCAACTAGCAACACTCAACAGCCACCAGGCACTGGTAGAAGTGCGCCAAAGTTTGCTTGTCAAAGATGATAATGCCAATTCAAAGGTGACAGCAGAATTGACTGATGGTGTGGAGCATGGGGAAACCAAACCAGGATCTGGCGCCGCCGCTGGGCAACGGGGGAAACAGCCGATGGGTTGAGAGGAGCCACTGCACAGGGATGCGATTGACTGAACCGGGTAATCCACAGATACGGATGGGGAGATTTCGGTTCGGAGACCTGGCCGTGGACCTGAAGCTTGAAGGTCCAGTGTTGATAAGAAAGACTCCGGCCCGGTCAGTGCCGAATGATGGATGCGTGAGCAATCAGTTGGTCAGACCTGATATCTTCTTGACATTGATAGTTGCGGAATCTTAGAAGTCGGGTCTGGTCTGAGAGACGGGTACCCGTATGGCATTGTCGAGTCAAACAACAATCAATCAAAGAAAGACGCAGTCCAAATTTAGACAAACTTCAACGGCGCTGGACGGCAGGCGGTGGCGGCCTAAGCCAGGGCGAAGAGCGGCTGTTCACGGCAACGCGAGGTATCACGAGGTGGAGGCTCCAACGACGGTATTCGTTCCAACCTGCGAATAAGGTAGGGAGAATGGGTGATAGACGACGGCTGGAAGTTGAAATTGAGACATTCGCGTTGTCAAAGTTCCATTGTTGCTGACTGACTGGGCCAACCTCCCTCTCGCATCACACCACATCTGCAGAGGCCCCTAGCTGGTATCTGAGGCCGTGTTACACCACAGGAGCCATTCTTTCTTGCTTGAATGAGTCTTTCGTGATAGTGATTCCAACTTGTTGTTTGCCCCAATTCTCGTCATGTTTCATCTCAAGTCGCCTACCGTCACTTGCAGGAAGCAATCTGAGGTGCTTATTTGTTTTGACATGTGTGCCGCGCCGGGAGAAAGAAGCGAAATTCATCAACGAAATTCATGGTTCGTTGCGTCCCCACTCTACCCCAATCGATAAGCCCCACGACAAAGGGCCGATGTCTTGGGGTATCTGATTGGTCAACAGTTCGGGAGGTCACGAGGTGGCGCTTCCTTCCATCTCGGAGACTCTGATCGTAATTGGCTTATGGACTCCTGTGCCTCGGCCGTTTGGGGAAGGAGAAGGAGAGATGACATGCATCCATCACCTGCCGGCCGCCCGCACTGTGCCTTTTCAGTGCCGAAGACGCATCAAGTGCTGACAGCAGCACGCATCACAGCGAGTGCGAATGGATTCATCCTGCGGTCCACGGCATGCGGCTGATGTTGATTCATCTCAGGGTAGTGATAAGGTAGAATACGAGGTTGACATTCCTATATGCTCTACTTCCCCGAGTCTGCCATAGGGATCTGTAAATGGCCGAGTGCTAATATCAAAACACTACCTATGCTTTTTGATCTCGTGCCTTCCCTCCACATAACAAACACAGTGGTAAAAACAGAAGCAATAGCCACCACACCACCACACCTTCCCCCGTGCGGAGAGATTTTTAAAGTGGCGCCCAGAGCCAAGATAGACAAGCGTCGACCAACCAGCGCGCTAGGCATCGTCCCTGCCCCCTGCCATCTGAGGTCCGTGCAGGATGGAGAGGTGCATGTAACGTTTCCCTGAGATTGAAACTCAAAAAAAAAAAAATTGGAAAGAAGCGAACAGAGAAAAGAGGGGACCACACAACACGTAGCTGCCAGACGGGAAGAAGAAGCTTGTGGCTTCGGCTACAATGGTCGTCTGCAGATTGGAGATTCGATACAGATGCCTACTGCCTATAGATGTCTAACTCGCGCCTTGGCCAAAGCTATTCCCCAGACTTCCGTCCTTCAAGACTGTCGGGAATAACCCGTGCTCCCACGTCTAAGACGTGTTACGGAGCAGGAGCTGACCTGACCGTGCCCACGGCCTGGGAACCGGCCAGTTGCATCGGCGACACGACGGGACTGATAGGCTCTTGCTCCAGTCGCCTGCTCCAGTCTTCCTCCTCGTGGGTTCGTTACACAGATAAGGATTCTTGCATCGCACACGTTTCCCGCCCTACCTTACTTGCTACTTTGATTCTACTTCAGACTATCTGCGTTGTCACACAGCAGCATTTGGGCAGAGTGTCAGCTTTCAGTCTTCCGTACGTTAGAATGGCAATCAAGGCTCATCTCTATGTCGACGTCCAGGTCGGAAGGTGTGTCAGCAATCGACTCGATCTGAATACTCCGAGCCAGATCCTCTCACTATGGCCATCCTCAATCAAGCCACCCGCTGTTGCTCGGTTGCAGAATCTCAAGCTAGAACTTGGTCCACGCCTTGGGAACCGACCTGCCAGTCTTCCATCCCACGAGACCTGTATCTGATATCTGGACGTAACCACAGATATCTATCCATCTCTCCCCAGACGTATCTGACCGTTACTTCCCTTTACCCCACACAACCCAAAGGTTACATCCCCACCCATCCCAACGTCCAAGTCTCCACGGTCCATTCCATCCTCAAACAATGGCTCTGGCCGACCATGGCGCAAGTTACAACGGCCGCCCGGTGATGTCTCGCCCATCAATGTGACATTTGCAGTAGACTTCTTCAGTCCATCCGGTATCCGAACCCACTGTATCCAACCCGCTGAAGGTCCAAAGAGACGTGCCCAGTCTTTCAAGTTCCCGGCGCGAGGTGTTTCCTGTTCCATGGAGCTGGGTACTGCGTGACAGGCGACTACATCTTGACCGAACTTTATCACGCCACCCATGTACTTCAAACTCGTTGACGATTCGTCAGGGGCACATCACGGCATCGGTGATGTGGAGTCTCATCCGGCCCTCCGGTCCCGGAAGTCAATCCCTCCGCCCAGCCCAGATGTTCTTGAACTTTCCGGTCGTTCTTTCGGCCGGAAAAGCGGAGTCCAACTGCCAGACTCCGAACAGGCAGATCATCGAAGCAGTGATTGACTGACACCTCACGTCTCCGGCACCGGTGCTTTGACGTCCTCAAACCTGGCATCCCTTCCTCGTCCCGCTGGGGCCCGGCTTTCATATCCGTCGAAACATGTAGCAATTTGGTGCTCCATTAGATGATCGTCGATACTTGCCTTGCTCCATGTTCCCAAGAGATCATGGTCGCTGCCAAACAAGGCTAACGTTGGTCCGATGGTTTCCTTCACGTAGCCTTTTATTCCACATTCTCTTTAACAGGTGGGAGGGGGGGAGTCGTGGGACCCGAAAAGTAGCAAATTCTTGATAAGATAGAGCCTTTGCCTTACGGCGCCGAGCCAGTGCACCATTAGATGGATACTCCATTCTGAAGCAGGAAATCTGCAAAGTCTAGACTTGCTGCGATTAACCTGGCCTCCAGTCCCTCTCCAGGCACCGCTTTAAGCTGCCGGCCGTCTGTGTTCGGGCGGTGACCTTCCCGGGATCGGAGGGCCGGAGCCTAACCGAATCTCCGGCCCCCGAAACCTCCGTCAGAGGCCATCCCTCTCCACTATCTTGCTTCGGGCTGGCGACACAGTCTTGCGCAGCCACCGGCAGATGTAGACTTTCCACTTACTTTGATTTCGCCTCATGCTGCTGTCTTTACAACGCCCGAGACAGTATGACCAGGGATGAAATGTTCCTTCAGTGTTGGTATCCCTATTACAGGGTAATTGGTTCGAACCGTGGGTTGACGGAGAGATCAATTGAACTATATGAATTTCTGCGTAGATGTAAAAAGGAGGTTCCAACCGTAGGTTGGGCAGGCTACGATAATCGTAAATAGGGCCCCTAATTGGCCCCTGCGCAGTCGGCCGTACGCCGCGGTCGAATTGGACTTCCAATCCGACATTCAGTCTTCTTATTCTCTTTGTAGGATGGTAGACTCGCAGTATCGCATGACTTGTCGGCCGGTCCTGGGCCTCAATCCTCGCGGGGGGCTTTGAAGCGTCAATAGACATTGTAAGTCGGAGAGCGATGAATGAGATTAAGGACTATGTTACCGACGGATCTGCAGTGCCATTATCCAAATTGGCCCAACCACTTGAAGAATCCCGTCGGCCTCCCACATAATAACATTTTCTTCGCCGTCAATTCTTAGTCCTAGAAACCTTAAAAATGGCCGCCGGACATGTACAGACATCCCGTGCACCGAATTACATACGCATAACGACATAATCAGCAGGGGTATACCTTCTCTCCCCAGGGCGAGTCAAGACCAATCCTCTACAGATAGAGTAGTTCTGAGGCTGAGTTCTCCCCAGGACATAACTGCCAAGCCTAGAGACGAACCACATTGATTGTGTCCATCAAACGAATACCGTCTTTAAGAAATTAGACTTACTCGCGGGAGCTAATTTCTACCCGGGTAGGTTGTGTAAAGTCCGTGATGTATGCGAAGTATTGGCGCGTACATCAGCGTGTATAAATCCATAAGGGTCTGAAGAAAATATAAAAGAGCAAGTCTATCTCCCCGGCCTGAGTCCCAGCCAGTCTATCGACGCAATCTTCACACTCATTCCGCCCACTTACAGCCATCCTTAACATCCTTTCGCTTCCGAAGCCCTTCTCTTCCACTCAACTCGTAGCCACACGCCAAGATGCATTTCTCCGTCATCACCCTCCTCTCCCTCTCCGCCCTCGCTCTTGCGGCGCCGCAGGCCAACGTTGCGCCTACGTGCGGCAGAGATAGCGACTGCACCAGCTTCTGCAGCGGAGGACCATGCACGAAGCCGTTCTGCGGACTGTCTGCTTTTGGGTACGTCAAGAAAGAGAGAGAGAAATGTTCTCTGGATTCTTTTTGGAGATGAGAGAACAGAGGATGCTAATACTGGGTAATTTAGTGACGACCGCTGCTTCTGTGGAGGATGCTAAATGGCACGACTACGTTGAGACGGAGCTTTTTCTCGGCGAGATGATACCCGTACATATTATAGAGGTGACGCAAGGATTTTTCATACATGTGTGTATACGCTGCCATGCTTGATGCACTGTATGTGAGCCGCTGCTTGGAGGCATTGGTATCTTGGAAGGGGCGCATTGTGATGTGACGACTCAATGAATGCGTCACGGACGACGTGTGCCTGTAAGTCAACATACCCACTTCCTGGCACCCCCCTGTTTCTGGCACCCACAAAAACGCGAAAATCCACCACAACCCAATGCCCACCCCCAACCTCCTTTTATCACAACATTTTCAATTCGCGTCCAAATGGGCTCATCTTTTGCACATGTCTTCTTCTATATATAATGCCTCAATATACCGAAGATCAGCTTCGTCAGGCTCTCGAGGA
>NW_026849642.1:0-22390 GCF_030869305.1 Colletotrichum tamarilloi
TCCTCGAGAGCCTGACGAAGCTGATCTTCGGTATATTGAGGCATTATATATAGAAGAAGACATGTGCAAAAGATGAGCCCATTTGGACGCGAATTGAAAATGTTGTGATAAAAGGAGGTTGGGGGTGGGCATTGGGTTGTGGTGGATTTTCGCGTTTTTGTGGGTGCCAGAAACAGGGGGGTGCCAGGAAGTGGGTATGTTGACTTAAACAACTCATGAGCAAGCGACGTTCACGTTAGGCGTATTGTCCTTATAGATCCAAGGACGAAGCAAAAACTCGGCTTATCTTTTCGGCCTCTCGGGTGTTCAGACCGTAGAGTCCGCTTGTGTAAGATTATGGGGCCTGGAGTGCTTGAAACCCCGGCGAAGGCTCGATCGCAAGCCTCGCCCGGCAATCAAGCAATTGCGGACTCCATTGTCGCTGCATGGAATCCCTCCAACACAGAAGACCGGCACCAGCAAGGACAGCAACAACAGCAGCAGCAGCAGCCTCTTCAATCCAACCAACAAAGCAAGACATCTCGAAACCAGCCCCTCCCACGCCGCGTCTGCACAGCATGCCGTCGCCGGAAGGTCGGTTGCGACAAGAAACAACCGTGTCATCACTGCGAGAAGTCTGGAACAGACTGTGTCTATCCGCCTGAAGGAAGCTCGGCTGCGCGGCAGTTTCTCACTGACAATCAGCTGTGGGAGCAGCTTCACCGTCTGGAGCCGATGTTCAAGACCTTGGCAGAATGTATGCAACAAGGCAATATTCCAGGATCCTCTGCCCCCATCGTAGGGTCAAGCTCCCGTCCAGAGTCAATATCAACACTCCCTCAAACGCAACTACCAGAATTCAATAATGATTCTGCCTCACCTTCACCACCAACCCCCCCGAATTCAATCGGCTCGTCGACAAGCGCATGTAGAGATACAAGGAAAGAGAGCGTCGCGATCAATTTCAGCACTATGCAGGTGGAACAGGCCGCCATCTCTCTCGGCCCGAAATCTCCGGCGGGGATTCTTGATTCCACAGACGGTGACGCATCGAACATCGAGATTCCCAACATTGACTGTGACAGTGCTCAAGGCGATTCGGTCAACTCTTGGTCACCATACGGGACCTCGACGGGGAAGCTCGTTAGGGATGATGGTCGTGAAAGATACGTCAGTGGAACATTTTGGGAAGCTTTGCATACCGAGGTACGTCAATCTACCTTAGAGAAGGCAGTTAGTGATTCTCTCGTTATATGCTGACTGTTTATCGATAGAATGACCTGGAAGATGGCGTGATCAGCGAGGACGATTCCGAGTTCGAAGAGCAGACATCATCGTCTCGGTCAGAACTTTTGCAGTATTCCTTGCTATCTACTGGCGGCACCCAAGAAACCGACACTTACTCCCTGCATCCTCCTCGCAATCAGAGACTAGAAGCATGGCAGCTGTACAACACCAACGTACACCCTGTCGCTACCGTCCTGCACATACCCTCGGTTGAACTGGCCGTCCTCGAAGCAATGCAAAACCCACAAAATCTTACAGCCCCCTTGGAAGCCCTCTTGTTTGTCATCTATGTTGGTGCAGTAAACAGTCTGTCCGATGATGAATGCGAGGCGCGTTTCGGATCAGCTCAATGTGATTTGTTGGGGAAATTTAGGCGAGGTGCTGACGCTGCGTTTGCTCGTGCGAGGTTGATGGTAACGGATGACATGCTTACACTGCAAGCTTTTGTGGTTTACCTCATTACGTTACGGTGCAGAGACCCTACGTATTCATGGAGCATGACAGGACTAGCTGTGCGGCTTGCTCAGTCCCTAGGCATGCATCGAGATGGGAGCACGTTCAATCTCCCCCCTTTCGAAGCTGAGATGCGTCGACGATTGTGGTGGAATATCTGCATTCTAGATACGCCAGCGTCCGAGGACTACTCGTGTTCATCTGGCCTGTAAGTTGTTCCTGCCCATTAAACGCTTGCATCGAGACTAATCACGTTTGTCATTAGTCTAGAGTTGAGTAGCTTCGATTCAAGACCACCAATCAATGTGAATGATGAGGACCTATACCCGGGTATGACAGAGTACCCCTCCGAGTCTAAGGGAATCACGACCATGTCCTTCACTGCTGCCCGTTGCTGGGCATCAGATATCTGGCGTACGATAATTGACACTCGGAGAATCGACCCAACATCCGGAATGAACTTTGTCTCAATGACGATAGCCGACAAGGAGGCCTGGGTTGAGAGACAGCGAGAAAATATCGCCAGCAAGATATCCAAGAGTCAACCATCTCATGGCTCTTTACACTGTGTAAGTTGCACACAACTAAGGCATCCAAACTTCATACATGACATCCAAACTCTGACGTCGCATTTGCTCAAGCTTACAACCTCCTTTGTCGGCACCATTGTCGCAAATCTACGCCTTATGGTCCTCAACCCATTATCATCTGGTGTTTCCCTCACCGACGAGCAAAAGAGGCGCGCTTTCCAGAACGCCATCGACTGTATGGCGCATTCGTACCGTCTCCGAACTGATCCGCAAGTAGTGCAGTGGTCATGGCTTACAAAGTGCTACAATGAGTGGCACGCTTTTGCGGTTGTTCTTTCAGAGCTGTGCAACCAGCCTTTGGGTAGGGATGCCGACAAGGCATGGCGAGTTGTGGAGCAAAGTGCTGTTCTTCGTTGGGACTCATCAACGAGGCATAGTCGGGTACACCAGTGGCGCTCAGTAATGAGAAGTATTGACAAGGCGAGAAGACGGAGAAAGAAGGAGTTGGGTCGCCGGAAATCGTTTTTATCAGATCGGCGCTCATCGTCGGCATCCTCTGCTGCGAAACGTCCGATATTGGGAGGTCGGTTCTCGTCCAAGGGCATTGCAAGACCACACGCCAGCACGAATCTTGTTCAATGCGACAATGCTCAGTCGGGTGTAGTTTCTATGCCCCGTAGCGCTGAGCGAGAATTCGACACAGCGATGTATAATGCAGACGAGATGATAGGGCCCCTCTTGGAGATGGACGATATGTGCGATTTCACCAATGCAGACGGCCAATTGTATTTTAGTCATACTTAGAGTATCAAGTGAGCCTCTTCGCGGTCATGGAAATTTCGCGTCTCAAGATGTCAATTCTAACTAAGATATCTAGAATTTTCCAGAGCCCAGAGATGCGAGATCAGCACAGTCTTGCAGCCAAGACCCCTTGAATATCTTCCTTCGTCATGTGAATTATACCCAAGAGCTCGTTGTCGCGACTATAATCCTGTGCATGCTCTGGAGCAAAGGTCGCTCTCATTGCAAATGCTGCGAATGCCTTTGGGCTGAACTTGCCCGATGCTAGCTCATGTTCGGCGTTCTTGACAAGCGATTCGGTGTTGACTGCAACCGCCTTCCAAGCGTGATCTTGATCCAACGCTTTGAGAGTTTCTAGTAGCTGCTTTGGGGTCATCGCAAGGTCTCGGATACGAACGGCCTTGTTCTTAGTTGCGTCCAGGTTCTTGAGGATAGCAGCAACAGCCTGCGCGACTGTCTTGATCCTCGTTGCAGAAAATGTTGTGTCCCCGCCATCGAAGATGTTCACTGTCCGGGTCGAGAAGTTCGCAAATGCCCCGAGTGACAGGCCTTCGTCAAACAAAACGCTGTTGTAGACGTAGGTGTAAGTCAATCCAGTGCCCCGGACTTCGTTCTCCAGGTAATCTTCGACCTCTACCTTAGTTCGGTAGGTCGGAAAGGCACGAATCTTAGGGTTCTGGAGATCCGCACCGAACTCCGACGGGATGAATCGTTTTACCCCAGCGGCGATCGCAGCATCGATGAGTTTGAACTGGCTCTGCAATCCATTCTGCTTGCCAACTGCAGAAACTACAGCGTCGGTGCCCCCAAGAGCATTCTGAAGTGACTCGGACGAATCATAGTCGACTTCTACCACTCGGGCTTTGACAGGGTAATCAATCGGGGTGCTTTCGTGGCGAATTAAGACTGTCACATCGAACTCTGCATCGAGCAGGGATTCTAGGATACGAAGACCCAAGTTACCGCTCGCCTGATCGAGCACGCTCTTCGAATCAGTTGATTGCTCTGGGATTGAAGTGATCGTCGTTGATCAAAGCATGTTATGACTCACCCCAGCCAAAGCAACGGTCTTGGTTGCGTTGTTCTCTGATACAGCCATCTTTGTGCGTGTGGGAAAGAGCTTGAATTTGGATTTGTAAAAAGAGGACAGCGATGGATCACAAAGACAAACAGAATGGTAGAGTCAAGGGGCTGACAGTTGCATTCTAATATCCCTCGCGACTTTGAGCAAGATTAGACCTTCTGCGGGGAGAAGGCTACCTACATTACGTGACTCTCGGGGTCGTTGCGCCGCCTCGCTCTTTCGGCCGGCTAGATGTGATCTGCCCGCCGCCTGTTCGGCACTTCGACGGTGCGTCGCTTCTAGGTGTGAAGAAGCAGTTTGATATTCAACGGATTAGCCCTGGTGTATGCTACAAGACTTTATTAACGTGCATGTACAAGAAAAAGTATAGCAAGTGCCATTCTCCTAAGTTACTAGTACGTGCTAAAGTCCTAAGTTTTTTTTTGCTTCTTGATCAAGTTGTTTGTGTTGATCCGGTACATGGCAACAAGAGCCTCCTTCGCCTTTTCCATATTCAAATTTTTCTGTCGCTGCTGAATCTCCCGCTGGCTCTCAAGCAACTTATCCCTGATTTCAGCCCACTGCAAAGTGGATCCTGTCTCTGCAACGGTCACTGGGCAGACTTTGCCTCCTTGCTTCCTCCAGACTCCGTCTATGAGAACAGCCTCGATGTCTCGAATATCGCTGTGACGAACAACCGCAGTCAAAGGATCCGAGTCTGCTACGCAACTCATTGTCACACTCCCGGCAGCATCAAAGAGGACCAGGTCAGCCAACTTTCCCTCCTTTAGGGACCCAATCTCGTCCCCCAAAAGCACCGCACGCGCTCCTCTGATGGTCGCTGCGTTGAAAGCATCCTGGGTGCTGCCCGCCGGCTGGAGATTCAGTTTCTGAGGAGCGCCATCTGGACCATTTGTCTCCGCAATCGCCTCGCGTTGGCGCGCCATCTGCAAAGCAGATCGAGCGAGAGACAGGATTGAGGATGTGTTATTTGTGTGGCAATCGACACCGATCGTGTAGTTAATGCCTGATGAGAAGGCAAGAGGCCAGCCGAAGCCCATCTGAGCTTCTGTGTCTGGAGTGCTCGACACAGCAACCTGGGTTTCAGCCAGTTTGGCTTTCTCGCTCGCATCAAGGCCTGTGGCGTGCGACAGCAAGATGTCACTAGGTGACTTGATGAGACCATAAGCCTCCAGGGTGTGGATCAGGGGGTTTGCTCCTGGCTTCCAATCAGAATTTCACATATCCATGGGAAAATAGTAACGCCAAGCGCCAGCATACGTACCAAAGGTTGGATTTTTCGCGTAGTGAGAGGTAAAAAGCTTGATACCAGCATGGCGAAGTCCGTTGAAAATGCCTACGATGGCCTCTTTGGGGAGAAACCAGTAGTCGAATCCGAATCCGATTTGAACCCTCCCGTTTCCATAGGGCTGTGCTTTTGCAAGCTCAAAGATATGCGCCATGCTTGAGTCTGGCATGATATCCATTGATAGCTCGCAGGTTTTAGAGTCCCATTTCGTGAAGTATGGGGCTTGGGAGTAGGCGAAAATTGAGCGAATGCCTGAAGCAATTGTGGCCGATAGCGCTTGGGTGGCTATGTAATGAGCTCATCAGTATGTTATTCTGCTAAATAACTCCTCCATTCGCCGAAAGAGTCCTACCATGGTCATTGGTTTGATTGCCATGAGCATGATCAAGTACGAAAGTTGTTCCAGCATCTATCGCTTCCAGTGCGCCACCCAACTGGCCCCAGAACATGTCCTTGGGAGAATAGACATGGCTTTGCCAATAACCTGAGCTGTGTTAACGAGGCTGCTCTATAATTCTTCGTTGATATAGACATAAAATAACTTACCAGAGGGAACGTAGTCAAAGATTGATTGGTCTGCATGGCACCCCTTGAGCTGGGTCTGCCAAAGGTGGTGATGGGTGTCAACAAAACCTGGGCTAATGATCTTGCCGCTGCAGTCGACGAGCTGAGCTCCTGCCGGGAGTGCAATTGCTTTTCCAATCTTGGCAATACGGTTGCCTTGCACAAGTATGTCGGTGTTCTTGAGAGGCGTCACATCATCTCGCTCATTGTGAAACAGTAGGGTGCCGCCTTTCAGCAGAATGGAGCCGGTTGCTTGAGGCGTAGTTTGGCTTGTTGTCATTGTGCGACGCGTATCGGGTGTCGGTTATGATTGGTCAAGCTAACAACGAAAATCCGTCCGTCCTCGAAGTACAATGTCACCGTTAGAGATGGAGTTCTTAAGCAGATGTATTTAGAGATAATTCACTTACCCGAGCCCGGACTTACGGAGCGGGGCAGCGACAGGTGACCGGCAACTTCGGCCGAGAAATCCGAGAAGGCCGGTACCTTGTCAATTGCATTAACCAGTCAACGAAAAGAGAAGCACGGCGCCGAAATGGAATTCAACAAGGATGTGGAACCCTTGTCATAGTCGCTGCTAACTACGTAGTACAGTATCAATGATGAAAAGAAAGAGACTTGTGACCCCTGCATGTGGTTCCAGTGCCAATTGTTGCACACTGATCTGGTGAGACCAACGGAAAGGGAAAGGGTAAGGAATCAATCGTGGATGTGTGGAGATTTGAATTATTATTGCCTTCCACTACAATCGAGGATGCGACTGCGTCGTTCTAAAAATTGGTCTGAGCAAATGTGGCAGTTGCATGGCCTGAGGTGGGCAACGCATGCGGCGACCAGAGAGAGGAGCCACTAGGTATTCCCAGATATGTCTGCAGAGCATATGTTAAATCATGGGAGATGCGAGTCTGATGTTCATCGTTTGAATTTATATCTCATCTACATGCATTTGCTAAAAGATAGTGGTCTTTGGAATACTTAAAGAAGATTCTCGACCTAAAGTTCGTGACGGACGGCACTTTAGTCGCTCTTTTGGAAAACCATCTTGTTCTTGATATGACCCAGCTTCTCGATCTCGACCTCAACCACATCACCATCGTTCAAGCAGCCATTGGTGTGCCATCCTACGCCCTCCGGCGTTCCGGTCATAATGATAGTGCCTCGACGCAGCGTGCGACCGCGAGACGCGAATGAGATGAGCTGGCGGCATGACCAAATCATCTGAGACGTGTCACTGCTTTGACGGACGGTGCCGTTCACAGTGGTCGTGAGCTTCAGATTTTGTGGGTCGGGGATCAGCTTAGGGGACACTAGGCTGGGTCCAATAGGTCCGAATCCGTCAAAAGACTTTGCGTAGCCCATTTGATATCCGGAGACGTCGAGTGCGTGAAGGTTACGCGCTGACACGTCGTTGCTTACGGTGTAACCAAGAACGTAATCCAGCGCCTCGTCTTCGCTGATGTCGAATCCATCTTTGGCGATCACAACGCTTAGTTCACCCTTGTAATCAAGTAGCTCCTGCGCGTCTGGATGGATCTTGATATCGTCCAGCGGTCCTGAAAGCCTGTCGGGAGGGGTGGCAAAAATTACAGGCTTCTTGGGCGGTTGGAACTTTGAATTGAGAAGTAATCCTTAGCGCCTGCTTTGTTGGAAGCCTTTCAGGTTCAGTCGCATCACTCTCACCTTTGTTTCGCTTGCATGAGACTTGTAATTGACCCCAGCACAGATAATGAGGGGTGTGTTTGGCAGCGGACACAATAGCTACGTAAATGAGATTAGTCTGTGTAAACTTCAGTTCGAGATTGGACAGTCCTACTTTGCCGACTACGGCTTGATCATCAGATACGTTGAAGCCAGACTCCAAAGTACCCAATACTACTTGCACTGTCTTTCCAAGCAGCTCCGATGCCGGAACGTTGTTGTCAATATTACCATATCTCTCAACGCCTTCCGCGTCTTCAAATCGTATCAATCTGTCAAATGACATGACAACTTATTGAGATGAAGTTTGTCTTTTGTCCGGTTTCGTTTTGATTATGAGTGACCCGAAAACAAGAGGGCGTGGATTACTGGCTGCTCTGAAGCAAACATAATTTTTGTCGTCGGTCGAGTGAGATTATATCTTAGAAGGACGGGAGACATTACGTCGACGCAGTCTGGTCTCGCAGCGCGTTGACGGCAGTGGTGGACTGTGCTGGAGAGAATGGCCGGCCGAGGATTTGCCTTTCGGCAACTTACACCGAGATCACGGGAGTTAAGTCGCCAGTCAGTTTACCCCAATTCGGGGATTCGGAGGGCGAGGGCAATAAGAAGCGTGGAAATAACAGTAATTACCACTCTCTTCCAACAAGCGTGATCATTAAACTTTCATATTCACATTCAACCCCTCCGCTACGTTGCTCCTCAGACTGATCGTCACCACTGCATTCAGTTCACATAATGACCCAACATTCGGCTGATTCTCGCATCCTTCTCGAGCGTCTCTCTCACGTCCGTTATGGCCACCCCGACATTCAGAAAGCAAAGGAGTTCTATACCGACTTCGGTTTGATACCTGTGCGGGAAACCGAGGATAAGGTCTACCTACGAGGATTCGGAATTGATCAGTTTTGCTACGTTGCTGAAAAGACGAACGACGGCATGAGGAAGTTCAGGGGAGGCGCTTGGATTGTGCAGTCCATGGCTGAGCTAGAGAAGGCGGCGAAGCTCCCCGGATCTACCCCGATCACCGACTACGATGCTCCAGGTGGAGGGAAAGTCGTCATTGTCAAGGATCTCCTAGGAGAGCCAATCACTTTGATCTACGGCCAAGAAGACCGCGTCCCCGAGCCTAGAGAGGTTCCCAAGCCAGTAATGTGGAATACCTGGGAGGACAAGAAGAGGCTGGGTGAGTTCCAGCGACCAGATCGAGACCAACCATCGAAAGTACACAAGCTCGGTCATTACGGGTTCGAAGTGAACATCGATCGTCTGCACGAGGTCTTTGACTGGTATAGCGAGGTTTTTAATTTCAAAAAGACCGATTGCCTTTACCACCCCCAGAATAATAAGACAATCATGATCTTCATTCATCTCGACAAGGGCAAGGAGTTCGTCGATCATCATGTTGGTGTCTCCCCGAACACTCTGAGATTTTGTATGAGCTGACATATAAAATGCAGAACATCTTCATCGCTGGTTCGCCCGAGGTTACCGATGGAATCAAGGCTCATCATAGCAGCTGGGAGATAGATGATGTTGACAGCCAAGTAGTTGGCCACCACTACTTGATCCGCAAGGGACATATCAACGTTTTCGGCGTGGGAAGACATGTCCTCGGCAGCCAGATCTTTGATTACTGGTAAGAGTCTTAGCTTCAAATGTTTCCTTGATCATGGCATCCCTAATATCCCTGTCTAGGTTTGATCCCTCTGGATTTGTTGTCGAGCATTACGTCGACGGCGACCTCGTGAACGAAGACTCTCCAAATGCCAATGAGCCAGCTGTTGCTGCCACAGTCTCCAGCTGGGGACCGGATATTCCTCGTGCCTTTTTCACGAAGAGATACGAAGATCTACCGGGACTCAAGGATTTCCCTACCATGCCGATTGAGGCATAGATTTGAGGGCACAAACAAGGCACTGAGAAAGGAGGCTACGGAGAATACTTGCGAGAACTTAGGCCATAGTAAGAAGAATGCAGCGGTTTTATCAGTGTCAAGAGCAGTTTCAGAAATGAAGCACGCGTATTGGACCTTACTTAGTTGCGCAGTATTTACATTGGGTTTTCTGGTCCGCTTGGATCCAATGGGTCTTGGGAATGGAAAAAACACCCACGGATGTGATAATATTCTGAGCTCGACGAGTTCTTGTCTCAACTACGAACAGCTGTTGATTTGGTGAGATATTTGCTTTCGGCCACTCTCGGTGCATATATCCCGAAGATCCGTCTGAAGTATGGGTCTCAAACCACCAGGACGCACATATCAATGACCAAAGTATTTTACCTTACTAAGTAGAGGCCCCCTTACTCCCACTGCGAATTTGACAACCATCAAGTTGACAAGATTCCTACTTCCATTCTTGCTTCTGAAGCTTAGGTTCCCTGCTCCACTTGTTTCAACCTACCATACTAGACACTCTCGCTAAATTCAACGCCCGCGCAGACCATGTCACCACCAGTTCATGCGCCTATACCGCCCCGGGGGACTATGACGAACAAGGTAGCCCTCGTGTCGGGTTCGTCAAAAGGCATTGGGGCTGGAATTGCAATGGAACTCTCAAGTCGTGGAGCAAACATCGTTCTGAACTACCCTTGGGGTTCTTTGAAGCAAGAATGCGAAGCTACTGGAGCGAAACTCCAAACTGATTGGATCGCGGTCTGTGCCGACCTCACGGCGGATGAAGGGCCAGAAGAATTGGTGCGTCAAGCTGTGGCAAGGTTCGGTCGCATCGATATCCTCGTGAGCAATGCCGGATACGTGCCCATTGCACACCTTTGGGACGCTGACTTGAGCATGTGGGATCAAGCCATGAACCTGAATGCACGCGGCGCTTTCGCACTGGTCAAAGCAGCGCTCCCACATCTCACGCCTTACAAACCGGCCGACCCTCCGAACATGTCTGGTACTATTGGCGGCTCGCGCATCATCATGGTGGGGTCAGCGGCGTCCCGAGTACCGAAGCCGACTCAAGGAATCTACGCAGCGACCAAAGGGGCTTTGGATGCAATCTTGCGTGTTTGGGCAAAGGAATTACCACCGAAGTACGGCTGCACGGTCAACATGGTTGCACCAGGCCCAGTACTGACAGAGAGTTTTTTGGAGCACTTCTCTCCCGAAAAATGGGAAGGATTGAGAGAAGTCTTCATCAGAGATACACCGGTGGAAGGTGGTGCGGCATCTGTTGAAGATGTCGCATGGGCAGTTGCGTTCTTAGCTGAGGAGCGATCACGGTTCATCAACGGCGAGTACATGTTTGTGACAGGCGGTGTGTCCATGCAATAGAAGCTTTTTGTCAATTCATCTTACTTCCTAATTGACCATTATCCAATCACTACATTTCTTAACTACCTTACACCACTAATGTGAAATCTATTACGCACACCGACTGAAATTTGACAATTTGGTTTGTTCAACTTATGCAATGATTGAAATGGCACACAACAAAACATGGATACACCGAATCTGCCTACTTCTATCTACCATTCCGAATGCACCAAATTAAGTTAATTCCTCTTTCACGACTGCATGTGCTCCATGATGGCACTTATCACATAACTTTAACTCAGCTCTCTCGATCTGAAGCAGTCTCGTTCGTAAGTCGACTCGTCAACAGCAACTCCCAGTCGGGGTCGGGAATAACCTGCGCTCGTTAGAAAACCATTAGCATTCCGATCGTCGATAGCAGAAGGCAAGGCGTCGTTCTTACCAATCCCTCGAACTCGATGTTTTTCGGCCGCGTCTTCAAATCCCCAGATAGCCGGATATCATAGCGCGTGATATACTCGATCAGTAACAGCTTCATGGCGACCTCGGCAATGTATCGGCCTGGACAAGCATGCCTGCCATAACCCCATGTTAGGTCCTTTTTACCTACTGTCACCATTTGATTGCTGCTTCGGGCCTCTTCTTTAGCGACGCGCATTCGATAGAATCGGAGACCATCAAACACCTCAGGATTCTGGAACAGATCTTGGTCCATGTTGATGGCTCCAGTCGGCAATGCGATGCGTGCGCCTTTCGGGATGCGAAGGCCGTTTGATAATGTGAAGTCCGACATAACCTTCCGCTGGAAGCTTGCTGTTATGATTCGTTGATGTCAGTTGAAACGTCCCCTCGTTGCCGTAGTATTGTGTTGGACTTGTACGTACCCAGATCCGGCGGGTTCAATCGCTGAGTTTCCTTGATGACACTATCCAGCTTCATCATATCCGTCAATGATTGCTTACTGAGTACCCCGTTCCCTCGAGCCAGGACCATTTCAATCTCATCACGAAGTTCAGAAATGTACTCCGGGTAAGTCGCAAGATCCATGAGACACTGGGTGACTGTTGCAGCCATAGATTGAATGGCGGCTACGCACAAGTTGATTTGAGCAACTGTGTGCGCCTCCACGTCGTCTGGGCCAAGAATCGTGTCGGCAAGATAGTCCAGCAGTGCGGGAGGACTGCTCAGGGGCTTCTCTCCAAGCAGCCTTCTTCTTTGCAAAGTCTTGGCTACCAAAGCTTTGCCTTCGCCAAAGCGCTGCATCATGATTCCGCGTCCCTTGACAAATCGATGGACAAAAGGTCGCAGCGCTGCTGGCCACTTCTTCAGATTTTCCGTCCAAACGACAGCAGAATGAACATGCTCGCTGGCAATATCCAGCCATTGATCATTGTCCGCCGACTCAGCGCTGTTAAATAGTCTTGCGGAGACACGAGAAACCTGACGCATAACGTGTGGCCACGGCTTGACAACTGTGGGAACTATTCGAAAAGTAAGTATTGCCAAAGGGGAAAGCATTATTAGGTGGAGTCCAAGTGTCTTCAAGAAACGCCTGAGAGCTAGGTTGCTGTGGCTGAAGGATTCAAGGATTCGAGACTTACCTGCATAGGTTTCGAGTGGCCAGTGGCTGCGTATCAAATCAATAAGTACTGGAACATATTGCGCTGAGAAGAGTTAGATGCATGATTGAGTCTTGGAACAATAACTTCCGAGGACTGCTCACGAAGACTCGGGTTCAGCTTCTTATTTACGATGGCGATTTGTTTCTCATCGAGGTTGCCAACTTTAGTATACTTCTTCATACTAAACTACCATCCCCAGAAGGTTGAGCAGCGAGTTAGAAACGACTTCTTCACTGTTACGAGAATAAGTGAATTTCATGTCAGGTACGTACCTCTTCTTCGAGAAATGCAGCGAAACTCAGGGACTTGTGGCTTCCTAGCCCGTGGAGTAGCTCGAGGGGTATAATGATGTTCGTGCCTGCAAAGTTGTCAACGGCAGGGAACATTTCGCGAATGTCCCCTAGTATTTTCCAACTAACCTTCAGTCGTGTTTATCCCAAATACCCGATTTTGGAACTTATCGTTGTCAGAAATTCAGCTTGGAACCCCGTTGTTGCTAATCACAATCGCAAAAGAAATGAGCATACTTTGTTGTAACTTGTGATGAACAACCTTCTTGTGTCTTTGATGAAAATATCAATTCGCTCCTGTCGATCGGGTACCTCATCTTCCAATGCAATCGAAAGTTTTGGCATTCTGACCTCGACTGCAAATGACCAGAGAAGCAGCACCCCGAAGGCGCAAGCGCAAAGAATTGTCCATCCCGCCACTGCCAACAGGTTTTGCTGAAACTTGTCCCTTAAGATTGGGTAGTAGAGCCCAATTTGTGCAGACATTGTGTATAAGTTTTGTGATAGCAGTGGCTTGTGCTGGGTCTATTGAGTTGTGCTGTGTTCTTTTGACGGTGTGAGTTAAAGTTCAAGTGAACATTGAGAAGACGTTATTCATGTCTTGTCTATTGACCTCCCCGAAGCTTTCCAGTCATTATGCCAAGACCGATTGCTTTCCCAACCCTGGCAGATTGTATCAGCTCAGTCACATGCCTGGGGCGTGATTGAGCTCCGGAGTTTTCGGCCGACACGCTATGGCGGCTTACAGGAGCTCGGTTTCTCGGTCATTCTGCCAGGCGTCCAAGCAAGCACGTATCCCGGGTACTAATTTTGAATTCTTTACTGTATAGGATATGGTCACAACAGGGCGATTCTGGCTAATGCCCAACCGAGTGGTTAATAGAATGCAGCACCTAGAATCAGACGCCTTCGGTCACTAGCTGAAGCATTAAGAAACCTTTTCGGATTCTATTATCTAGTATAATGCATCTGTGTCAGCTCAGATCTCATATCTCAGTCACTGTGTCATCCGTCTCCTGGGCCTGACATCTACCTCACGCCCCATCATTGTCTTTGCTGAGTGAATACGTGCTTGATTTCCAATGTCACCAGACAAAGACCTCAGTCTGGCCATCGTTGGCGGTGGTATCGGTGGCCTCTGTCTGGCCCTATACATCACAACTCACACGAAAATCCCGGTCACTGTGTATGAGAATGCTCCAAAATTCGGCGAGATAGGAGCCGGTGTCGCCTTCGGACCAAATGCAGTACGAGCAATTACGAAGATATCGGAGCCACTGGCGGCTGCAGTTGAAGCTCGGGCGAACAGAAACATTTTCGCAGACAAGGAAAACATCTGGTTCGACTTTAGAGTCGGGATGGACAGCGCCGATGAGACCGCCAGAGCCCGTGGTGTCGTTGCCGGGACGTACCTCTGCTCTGTGGAGCATCCCGAACCAGGAAGCTGGATGGTGAATCGCTCGCATCTTGTTGATGAGATAGCCAAGCTCCTTCCGACTGGAATAGCGCAATTCAGCAAGGCTTTACACGGTATAGACGACCTTGGAGACAATGGTGTCCTTTTGAAGTTTGGGGATGGGACGTCAGCGAGGCATAGTGCCGTCATCGGATGCGACGGGATCAAGAGTCAAACCCGACGCATCATGCTTGGAGAAGATCATCCCGCCACCAATCCCTCTTATACCGGCAAATACTGCTACAGAGGAATGGTTCCGATGGACAAAGCTGTGGAGCTTCTAGGCGAGGAGAAGGCGAAGAACTGCCAAGCATATCTAGGGTATCACGGCCACATGCTCACCTTTCCCGTTGCTGGTGGTAGAATGATGAATGTGGTCGCCTTTCAGTCGTCAAAGGAATGGCCTCACAAGACGATGGTCATCCCGGCAACCAAGGAACAGATGCTGCAGAGTTTCAGCACATGGGGTCCGGATGTACTCAACATTGTTCGACTTATGGGCCAATCAGGTATTTGGGCGCTCTTCGATCTTTCGCCTATGGAGAATTACCACAAGGGCAGGATTTGTCTCCTCGGAGACGCTGCGCACGCTTCAACACCCTTTCAAGGAGCCGGTGCAGGTATGGCCGTGGAGGATGCCTATGTTCTCGGAAGGCTCCTCCACAATGTCCAGCAAGCACAGGGTCTGCCTGGCGTTTTCAAATCCTTCAGTCGAGCTCGAGTTGAACGCACGCAAAATCTCGTTGCTACAAGCCGAGAAGCTGGTCACTTGTGGCACTTTGAAGCTGAGGAGGATGACCTTGTGAAGATCACGGAGATTATGAAAAACAGGATGAGTTGGATTTGGGACAAGAACCTTGATGATGACATTGCGCAGGTTACCACAAATTCCCAGAGAGCAGATATTCAAGACTAGGTAGCTTCAAGTACTTGTGTGTATTGTAGTGATGATACTCATACTAGTATTTTGTGTATTGAGCATGTGGAGTGCAAATATGAACCGGCTTGATGAGAAACACACCACGTGGGCAGGTAAACACCATAGAATCTTATGAACCCGGCAAAGACAGATGATCATACGTTTGAAAAGTACTTTACGCACTTGGCAGCCCAGAATTTGAGCTGGAAGCAAGCTGAATATTTAATACTAAATGTCTAGGGACACGAGCTCTTGTCCAATCTATGCCTTTGGAACAGCGGGACTGATGCTCATGCTCTGTTCAATGTCGTGGATGATATCGTCAATGTGCTCGATGCCAACTGAAACTCTGACCATTTCCGGCGCAACTCCAAGATCGATCTTTTCCTGTGGTAGCATAGGTTTATGTGTTGTCGACCAGGGGTGCATGGCAGTCGTTTTCGCGTCTCCATATCTAACTATAAATCAGCACAAGTAGCAGGTGTGTGCCAACGGCACGGTATTCGTCACTTACCCTGGGTTATTCGAGATCATCTTGAAGTTGTCAACCAGCTGTTCACCAGCATCCGCTCCGCCCCTGATTCCAAACATAAGTACCGCCCCAGCTCCGCGGGGTAGATACTTCTGCGCGAGCTTATAGTGAGGGTGACTAGGAAGACCAGGATACGAAACCCACACTACGTTTTCGTGTTTCTCAAGCCAGTTCGCGAGAGCAATGGTATTCTGAGCGTGTCGCTCGCAGCGTAGACTCAGAGTCTCGATCCCGAGCACGAACTGCTGGCTGTTGAAAGGAGAAAGACAGGATCCAACGTCTCGGAGGATCTGCCCTCGAATGCGCATGATAAAGGCCTCTCTCCCAAATCGCTCGGAAAAGTTCAACCCATGGAAGCCAGGACATGGTTTGTTGAACTGTGGGAACCGAGTCGAAGATCTCCAGTCAAAGTTGCCAGAATCGACGATGATACCGCCGGTTGCACTCCCGTGACCGCCGATCCACTTGCTCATGCTCTCGACGACGATGTCTGCTCCGTGCTTTATGGGCTGGCAGAAGTATGCGCACCCGACGGTGTTCTCGACTACAAGAGGAACTCCCTTCTCATGAGCAACTTGCGCAATAGCTTCGATGTCCGGAACATTGAAGTTGGGGTGTCCGATAGTTTCGATATAGACGGCTTTGGTGCGTTCATCAATTGCTGCTCGGACTGCTTCCACAGATTCTTCCACGACGCGACATGTTACGCCGAACTCTGGTAGGAGAAAAGAAAATTGATTATATGCGCCGTGATAGTAATGCTTCGTCGCTACAATGTTCTCACCGTGTCCAGCCAAAGCAACCATGGTCATGAACACGGCTGCCTGACCGGACGAAACTGCCACGGCTGCAACGCCACCTTCAAGGGCTGCGACACGACGTTCAACCACGGCTGTAGTTGGATTACCCGTGCGGGTCGCAATTTCACCCTCTTCCTCAAGGTTAAATAGCCGAGCAGCATGAGCTGAACTGTGGAAGTTGAAGACGTAGGTCGAGTAGATCGGGACCCCACGCGCAAGCGTTGCAGAGTCAGGAGTTTGCCCTGCGTGGACTTGTAGAGTCTCAAATTTGGGAACATGGTTAGATCCATTCTGGGCGACTTGAATCACTCGCACATTCTGTTTTTGGTCTTGTTGGATGGTCGCCATTTTCGAGTCTAGCGGGAAGTTTTCTCGACTTAGGATTGTATGTAGTGAACAACAGCAAAGGGTGGTAATGTCAATAAGAAAATGACGAAGCCCTTCGCCACAATATGCTTTCAAATTATTGTCTCAAGTCCAAGAAATGGCTCACGACCTGAGATTACTATGACTAGTTGCAATTCAGTTGGCCCATGTCGTTGGAGCAATGGGTCTAGTAAGACGGCGGGGTGGGTAAGAGGCATTATCTCGGGCATCTCGGGCCTTCGGCTGGCGACCCCGAGTTGGAAGGATGGTTCGCTGGAATTCGGGTGCCGCGGCATTCCATGCTTGCAATCATTCATGATGCATCGAGTGATTCTCCCTCGTGCCAAGATACCAAACGTCTTCAGTCCAATGTCCGAGATTTCATATATTCCAGCCTGAAGCTGCAACTACTGGCCATCTGGTCTGAAAAAGGAGTATCAACGCATCGTACTCTCTACTTTATTTACAGTCACTCCACACAAATCTATAAAAATGACTGCCGGCAAGAAATTGAAAGTCATCATTGTTGGCGCCGGCTTCGGCGGGCTTGGAGCCGCAATCGAATGTGCACACCGTGGCATGGATGTCACGGTGTTGGAGAAGTATCCTGACTCCAATAGCCAAGGTGGTAAGCATCACCAAACCGCCCCTCTTTTTGTGTGGCAGAGCTTTGGTCGCAATGATCTACGAAACTCACTACGGTTCTCCTTGGCAGATATTCTTGATTTCTTCCCCAATGCTGGCCGTATCATCAATCGATGGGATGCAGGCAAGGTTGGCCAGCAAATTCACGACACAGGTTGTAGTCAAATCCGCACCATGGAGCTGTACAAGTACGACAGCAAATTCATCGTTGATGTTCCGTGGGCAAGGGATGGAAAAGAACACAACATCACCTATGCAGGCCACCGAGGCAAGATTCACTCGATTTTCCTTGCTTATGCGAAGACCTGTGTCCAGGACATCAGGATCGGCGTCTCAGTCACGGATTACCTTGAAGAAGAAAGCCAAGCAGGTGTGAAGCTCAGCACTGGCGAGACTATTTGGGCCGACTGTGTCATCGCCGCAGACGGCCCACGATCCATCGCTCGAGCACAGGTTTTGCATCTTGACGACAAGAAGATCGACGAGACCACGAGCGGCTGGTCTGTGTTCAGAAGCTTCTTCAAGACTGACGAAACGATGAGAAATCACCCCGGAATCAAGGATCTTTTCCACGAGGATAGAGATACTGTTCGATTCTGGATGTATGACAACTTGAGCCTGATGGCCTTTGTTTGGAACCAAGCTCAAGATATTGCCTGGGTCTTGGTTCATCCGGTGAGCGCTTCAGCGTTTACCCAAGATAATGTCGATAACTTACTTACTGACTCACGTTGATAGGACGACAAAGAATCATCTGAATCTTGGTCCAATATCGCCGAAAGAGAACATGTAGCAAAGTGGATGAGTTTCTTCCCAGGAAGAGATGCACAAGCGCTCCTCGACGTTACACCTTCTAACAAGACCATCGATTTCAAGCTGGTCTATCGGCCAACCATAGACACTTGGGTTAGCAAAGGTGGCCGCACGATTCTCATCGGAGATGCTGCTCATGCCAACCTTCCTACTGCCGGACAAGGCGCTTCTCAAGCTCTCGAAGACGCGGTGACGGTTGCTGAGTGTTTACAGTCATCCAACGGAGACGTCAAACTAGCACTTGAAGCCGCACAACGGATCCGGTACCATCGGTCCAATGCAGTGCACAAGAGTGGACAACAGAATAGAGACGCATTCTACAAGATTCCCTGGGATGACATCGAGGCGGCCCCGGAAGAGTGGGCCAAGAAGCGGTTCCCCAAGCTGAAGCCCTGGGACCCTTTGGGGTTTGCAAGAGAGCAGTTTCCCAAGGTTGCTAAGGACATCAAAAACGGTGTCACGGGACATCTTAACGATGTAGCTGTGGCTCCGCCCCCTGGCGGGTACTGGTGATTTGAATTTTTGATGAAGCTCGCACACCTAAGAATGCTTTGAGTTGTTACGTAACCAACTTATTAGAGTATATAGCATTGGCACGCATACTAGATGCATGATTTAGAAATGTTGGAATATTGATCCGAAGTATCAGGTTTGAAATGTGTAGTTACATTCGAAAACTCCATACGATTAGCTGTGTTTAAGAATGGACGGCCAAGTTTACTCTCATAAAGATTTGCCAATTCTCCCATGCCAATTGAGTAAAAGGGCGAGCGAAAGCACATATGCCAAGGATTGTGGTAAGTAGACAATGAAACCATGAGCGTATGGAAACGACTTTGGGGGGATCTTGAATTCTTGGCCTGGCATGAGTTCTCAGAGATTGACGTTGCAGTGAGTCTATCGCGATGTCATGTTGCTTGCACTATTACTCCCTACGAGAATATCGAGATGTTGTGGTGGGGTGCAGGGACTCCGTACACTCCCTGCAAATTACATCTGCCGAATTCTCAGCGCCCAGCTGAACTGGAAATGCTTTCTCGGCGGGCATTCCGTCTCTACCATGCCACGTACCATGCTGAGTCAGAACTCTCAAACCGGTTCCTGCCTGCGTCGGTAAACCATCATACTCGGGCTCTGGAACTTGAAAGCCGATTGAGACACTGCTGGCGTATACGGATAGCGCAGTCGTAACATCGGAGACGAAACCTAGTGGCGGATGCACATCTGTACGGGAATTCGTCACACATACTGTACAGAAATGAGGGTCCTTGGGAATTCCCATTTTGCGATCACAGAGGGGAGAAGGGGGGAACTATAATGTTAGCCTGAGGCATTCGGCCGAAGCTAGTGCCTAAAGCTCGGCACTCTCGGGAAATACGCCGCTCAGCTATGAGCATGCCGCACAACTCAGCACGCACACAGCCAGACAGCGCGCGCTGTCTCTGAATCTACGGCGTTTGGTTCAGGTGCACCCCTATCACCGGACACTCGTGGGTTCGTTGATCTAACCCGGAATGTCTTATCTATCGCTTCATGGTGTGTAGCAAGAGAGTGTGTGGTATCTCTAACGCGTACCTGGAAAAAAGAGAAAAATGCGCAGGTGGCCGGCTCAGCGCTCAGATCAACGTCAAGAAGAGATTTTTGAGTTGTCTGCGAATGAGTTGACAACTGCTACATTGACTTTAGATCCCCCAAATCACCACAACCAACACTTGAGTACACCCGACTGCCAGTCTACGGAGACAATTCAACCTCAAACTCAGACTCCGACTGTAACACCAGCAGAAAATACACCTCCGCATCCTGGATCCTCCGCCATCATGGCTTTGCTCACCCCCGGGCCAATCGTCTCACACGTGCTCATGGTCCTCGTGGCCATGTTGAACATCTGCATTCTTTCTTATGATGCTGGGATGATCAACAACTTGAACTCGGTTAAGCCATACCAAGACTGTGCGATTATCTGCCCGACCCAGTTTCCATAGCTAATGACTTTCAATAGACTTCAAGTTGAATAGCGATATGATTGGATTGAATGTTGCCATCATTAGTGCCGGTTCGATCTTCGGTGCCCCGATAGTGGGTCCCGTCGTTGATCGTTGGGGACGGAAGACCGGCCTCGCCGTTGGCTCCATCTGTATCATTCTCGGAGTTGTACTTCAAGCTTCGGCCTCGAAGGGTGAGAGCTCTTGCGGAAACGTTTTGCAAGTACGACTACTCACCAGCAACGCAGTTCCACAGCTCATCGTCGGCCGCTTCATTATCGGATTTGCCTCCCTCATTAATGGTTCCATTGCTCCCATGTGGGTTATGGAGGTGGCGGCGCCCAAGTATAGCTCAATTCTTTCAAGCACCGTCTTGACATCCGTACCTTTCACGTCGTTCTTGGTCAGTTGCATTGTCCTGGGCATCTACGACAAGCAGTCCGACTGGGCATGGAGAGGACTTATGCTTGTAAGTGTCTATCCCCTTGAGACAACATCAAGGCTCTATCTGATGTCTCTTAAACAGGGAGAAGCAGTGCCTTCTATCATCTCCCTGTCTCTCTTACCATTCGTCGACGAAAGCCCACGCTGGTTGTTCTCAAAGGGCCGCCATGACGAGGTAACGACGTGAAACATACTCCTGGTTTAGGGTCATTCGACTGAATATTTCTCAAGGCAATAGGGGTGCTCGCTCGATTACATGCGAACGGAAACCGGGAAGATGCTTTGGTACTTTCAGAAACACAAGAAATTGTCGCGGCTTTGAACCACGAGAAGGAGAGCAATGGAGGGTGGAAAGATCTCATTGCGCCATGTGAGCCAGCTTCAGCCAAGATGAGTCGCCGAGTTGACAACTAACTAACGGGGAAACACATCAGCCCCAAACCTAAAACGGTTCACAATCGCTATACTAACGAATATCTTCTATCAAATTCTAGGCGGAAATATGATCTTGTATGTTACAAGGACATAATCACATTCTGATTGTTCTAGCGCTGACGAAATCTTCTAGATACTTCTCGTCATTCTTGATTGGAAAACTAGGAGTTTCTGAGCGGAAGTCTGTAATCCAGATCAACATCGGTTTGCTGCTGTGGAAGGCCTTTTGCAGCGTGGGCGGTGTCCTCATCATCGACAAGATAGGAGCTCGCAAGCCATTGAGTAGATGCCCCTCGACATGAGTTTTCCGCTGGATTGATCTGACCTCCTTGTCTTTCTACCTAGTTACCGGAACTTCCGCCACAGTTGTTCTGTTTGGAATTCTGGCCGGCCTGTCTTACCTGACCGAGGTCCATCCCGAGACAAATGCGTATGCCATCGGTGCGATTGTCGTTGTTGCCCTGTTCCTACTTGCAGTTGCGGCAAGCTGGTACGTGAACGAGCTCTCAATTTCCTCAAGTTTACTAAAATTCGTGCAGGAGCATCTTGGCCTACACTTACCCTCCTGAGGTGCTGCGATACTCTCAGCGCGCTAAAGGGGTCGTAGTTGCCCAAGCAATCGGGTATGCATTCAGCTTCCTCAACCTTTACACCACTCCTCTTGCTATCGAAAGAATCTCTTGGAGATACTATGCCATCAACGGTGGTTGGAATCTTGGAATACTATTTGTCGTTACTTGGCTGTTCGTCGAAACCAAGGGCAGAACCTTGGAGGAGATGGATGAAATCTTTGACGGGGTTGTCTACTCGAACAATGTCATCATTGATGGCCAGAATTCTAAGAGTGATTTGGGGAAGGACGTCGGTGATAGTAGCAGTGTGGCCAAGAGGAAGCTTAGCAAGGTCAGCACCCGGGAGTAAAGCAGATAAGTCAACATACCCACTTCCTGGCACCCCCCTGTTTCTGGCACCCACAAAAACGCGAAAATCCACCACAACCCAATGCCCACCCCCAACCTCCTTTTATCACAACATTTTCAATTCGCGTCCAAATGGGCTCATCTTTTGCACATGTCTTCTTCTATATATAATGCCTCAATATACCGAAGATCAGCTTCGTCAGGCTCTCGAGGA
>NW_026849643.1:0-22350 GCF_030869305.1 Colletotrichum tamarilloi
CGATCCCAATACGAAGTTCGCGAACATCAGGGATATCCATCGGGCTCAAATCGAAGCGGGTGAAAAGGAGGTTATCACGGCTGAATCCAGCGACTCTGAATGCCCTAGTGAGGCTGGCAGCTGTATTGTAGTGGGTGTGGTTGAGGATCAATAGTTAATAGTAATGAGGAGGTTGGGTTGTGATCCCATCGTTTTTGTGGTGCCAGAAACAGGGGGGTGCCAGGAAGTGGGTATGTTGACTTACAATGGCGGTCTCTTCAGGTACAAACTCCCGGCTCCCAACGTCGCGGACACACCCATCAGACCAAGGCGAAGAAGAGCATATTCAAAACCAACATTGCTTCCCATTTTATTTTTTCTTATCCTTCTGCTCCGTATTACTATTTACACCTCATTAATCAGAGACGAGCCAATTCCTCCCAATGCGAGCAAGGCCGATTTGTGCCGTGACGTGTTTGCAAACTCCCTCGCTCAGCGAGACCGCCGGACCTCCGTGTCATGATGAAACCCCTCCCTATCTATTATAAAGGCAAGGCACATCTCCCACCAGACGGAATGAGAGAAACACCCGAAGCCACTGTGAAGTAAGAGAGGGAAAAAAAAGCCCCTTCCCCGCGGCTCCTTACCGTCGAACGGTAGACAACCTCGTGGGAGCGGGCTCGTTGACAAAAGTCTGGGTATCAAACTATGTTTGTACAAATAAAAAGAAGTGAAAAAGAAAAGACAAAACAAAAGATGATGTGTGTGCCAAAACCAACACCCAAAAGACGCCCACCCAAACTCAAACTCCTAGAGTCCAATGTGGTCATATCGTCGTGGGCTCGGCTCTCTGCGCGCGCGTGAACTGCTCATGATTTCCCTGCCAAACACCCCCGTCTTCGTTCTCCGTAGCATAGTGTATGCACCAAGTCCATCTAAGTCCTGATTGGCGTGTCTCGTTCGACGTCGAATTCAATCTCTCCCTCATCCAACTCTCCCCTCGCGGCTCTGCGAGCCAAATCTCTCTCTCCGTAAATTTCAGTCTTGCGCGTTTCAGCCTGTTGCAAGCAGTCGACATATGTCCTGAACTTGACAATCTCCCGTAGAAGGTAGGCACTCTTGCGCTCCCAGTTGGCCATGGCGCGAACGGCGTTGTTGCCGCGGGGTGTGAAGGCGAGCAACATCGGGCTACGAAGCTGATTGTGCGTCTGAAGGTCATCTTCGATGCCCTTGACGTAGGCAAGGAGACTTTCGAGCTGCTCCTCTTCCGGTAGGTTACTGGGCCGCATGCTCTGTGTTGGTGGCGCCCACTCGGCGACGTGGATCCTGTCACCAGGCAACTTGTTGCCGCGGCTGGCTGAGCTATAAGGGCCTCCGGAGCCGTGGTCGAGGGAAGCAGCTGAGCGGAAGCTCGACATACTAGGTCTAGGGTTTCCGGCGGCGCTGCTTCCGGGCCTTGAGTTAGAGCGCTGGCGCCCAGTTGCCGGTCCCACGGTTTGTTCGTTGATAGCCGTTACCAGTGCGTTGTTAATGATGGCGTCGCTCCAGCCATACTCGATGTTACTGATACCGCCGACTAGAGGGTGTGTGCTTAAGCGCGCGCTCCAGTAGTTGGCTGTAGTGACGAATTCTTTGCTAATCTCGGGGGTTCCGACTTGGAATAGGTGAACAGCGCCCGTGGGCAAGCTGAGGGCCCAAACGTGAGGGCGAGCTCTCGAGTAACCAGGCGGTGGCAGAGTAGATGCTAGAGTCTGTCGGAGGCTGAAGGTGCCTAGGTTAGTGGCATTTTCCTGCCAGTTGCCGCCTCCCACAATGGCCGGACCCTTGGTTGCATTGCGACCGCGGCCCTTGCGTCCCGTCTTGTTAGTGCCGAAGGAAAAGATACTCATTTGGCCTCTTTGAATGACGGCAAAAACCTCATTCCAGTGACGGTCCTTGGCCTTCTTCTCAATGCCGTCAAGATGGTGCTTATGGATGACCATGCCTTCCTTTACCCACGGAGGACCGGCGAGCTCGAGCGATTCGTCGTCGAGGAGTTGCGCGGGTTTGAGTTCGTCACTCATGATGGACGGCTCCTTCCCGAGACAGGATTCATCGTCACGGATGACGGCCTGGCTAAGGGCGTTGGCAAATCCGATGGACTGTTGATAGTCGCCTCCACGGAATGACGAGCTGAGCGAATCCACAGACATCGATGTTTGCGTTCGGCCCAGCGAGAGCTTACTCCACGTTGCCGATGATATTGTAGGGCTCCAAATGGAATTTCCGTCCTCGAAGCTCGTTCGCGACGAAGAGAAGCCCGGATTGCCCATACGAGGTCGTGACCTGCTCTTCGAATTCCATCTGGAAGAATTGGCACGGCCATTTTCAGCTATGCGCCCACGCATAGATGCCTGACTCTCAGACGGGGCCTTACTCAGAACGCTAGGCGTTCGCTTCAGCATACCAATAACAGAGAGACCGCTCTGGGTGTTGGGCGCCAGATTCTTGGACGGATCGGCACCGAAGAGAGGCAATCGTTCGTCGCGGATCGAGGCGTAAATGTCTTTGAGGACAACTTCGACCTGGCTTTCCCAGGCTCGCATCGAACCGTCGAACGGTGACTTGACCAAGGGCCCGCATTCGTCGTGGCAGTGGTCTCCGGACCCGTCTCCCTCGTTTCTCGGCGGCGGTCGAAACGACAGTCGGCGCGAAACGAACCGCTCTTCGATCGACGGTCTGGAATCGTCGCCTCCAAGAGCGCTATTGGATTTACCCGGTAAAATGGTCGGCCGCTCAAACGCATCAGGGGCCGCCTCAATCACCGCCTGAGTGATTGTAGTCATGGTATTCTTGACGAACTGACTCCGCGTCATCTTGTGCTCGATGTCAGCCAGGTGCAAATCAGTGTTGAGCAGCATGATTGAGTAGCAGATTGTGTGAATGACGTCTGTATGATGTTAGTTTATGTTCTTGATGATTTGGAGGCAACAAGAGCAACATACCGGATGCCTTGAATCCGTGGTTGGTGTTGCAATCACACCAACGCTTGGAAAAGGCAACCAAGATACGATCAACCTGCTGTGTCTCTGCTCTAAAGACAAGGCGCTCGCAGATCAAGCGGAGACTCTGGAGAATGCTCTTGTCGGCAAAGTCATACAGATCCATGTACGCTTGCAAAGTCCTCTGCCGGACGGGGCCTTCTTCACCCATCCATGCAGCGGCCTTCTCCTTCTGGATGAAGTCCTCGTTACCATCATAGATCTTTTGGGCCTTTTTGCGGTCGTCTTCTGTTGGGTCTCCAACGATGAAGTCGGGCTCATCCAGAGGCTTGGTGCTCATAGCCTCAAATGTGCCAAGGACCTTGGGGCTATTCTCTGTGGTTTCGACTCGGACACTAGGGGTGCCGCTCATGGCAGACTTGTACTCGGTGGTAGTGGACCCTGAAGCTCGGCTGGCAGACCTAGTACCCTCCATTGGCAAGATTAGTGTTGATTTATTGCCTTCATCATCCGAGTCTGCTGGAGCGACCGCGAGTCTGTTGTTCTTCCTGCCTCTAATGGTATCATCCTTTCGGTCTGAAGTCCCCTTCCGGGACGGGGAGGGTTCTTTGCTTGTCTTGCCAGACTTGTGGCTCCTATCCTTCTTTGTCTTGCCTCGCTTCGACTCAGTGTCTGCCTCATTGTCACTGCCATCGATATCGAGGAAGGAGTTGTTTCGCTTTTCGGACGATATGGGAGGTTCCGGGGGCGGTCTTGTGGGCGTATCGGTCCGGCGCTCATGCTCTGGATGATAATCATCGTCATCATCACGAGATCCTGAGCGGACTTCTCTTATCCGTGCATTGGGACTCGGGTCGTACTCGGGGGAGAAGGATCGTGGTTGTTCTTCGGCCCTCTCACCGTTTGAAGCTGGAGCGGGATCGGAGGTCATTTCGGAGTAGGCAGGTTGCACGGGAGCAGATTGGGGTGTCAAGGGCGTATTTGGCGTCACCGGGCTGCCTTTAAGGTACGGGTTCATAACCCTGCGCAGACTGCTGATTGGGCTGGGCTCTGGTTTCGCAGAAAGCTTGTCTTTGGTGATGGGCAACTGGATCGGGGCCACCAGAGGGGGCATTGGCGGTTCGAGAGTGGCAGCAACTGGCACAGGAGGGACCTCATCGGCGGACACAGACTTCTTTCTGCGACGAAAGAAGGAGCTCGGTTTCTTTTGCAGCACGTGATGATGAGAATGGGACGAAGATGTATCCCTCGAGGGCGGGGCGGGGGCGGATGGCTTCATCTGGTTGGCAACGTGTAGAGATCGGTTCCCGGACCTCTGATCAACAGAATCCACAGATGTTGACGACGTTATGCCTGTGGAATTTTGCGTCTCGGGCGGGTTATTGGAGGCATTGCTTCTAGACGAGCCGAAGACTCGCCTGAAAAACCCCGGTTTTTCTTTTGTTTGCTGCGACGGTGCTTGTGTCGGAATTGTAGCTGCGTGCACGGGCTCTTTTGTCTTGCCGTAGCCCACGTGTGGCGCGGGTGCCGACTCAGACTCGAATGCCGTGACGGGTGCGGTTGCTGGCGATGATATTGGCGCAGCTGAAGATACCGGGACAGATGAAGGCATTGGGGGCACTTCTTCTCGTGGAGTGCTGGACTTGTTGTTGTTGCTGTCTGCTCGGCGGGATGTCGACGTGCTTTTAGCGGACCGACTCGACCGTTTGCGTTCGAGGACAATGGGCGGTGGTTCGGCTGGCTCCACAGCCACAGTCGATGGTGCATGTGCGGCTGCGGACGTGGATGCGGCCATGGGCGGTTGTGGAATGGTCGCGGCAGGGGGGGTCACGGGCGGCATCATGCGTCGGGGCCCGCCAGGCACCGTAGGCGTCGGCGCGGCATCGTAGTCGTCGGTGAAAAAGGTGTTGGAGAATTCAATGTGCCATGGAGCTCCGTTCGCTTGAGCTTGATGTTGTGTGGCCTGCAGGGCTGGTGGGCGGTGGCCATAGTCGAAGCTCGAGGATCTGCCACCGAAGCCGGAAGCCCACCTGGTGCTACTGAGAACCTGAGCATAGCCGGCATCAATGCTGTTGGAGCTGCTACTCTTTGTGCTTCCCTTCCCACCTCGAGAGTGCATGTGGCGTTGGGAGTTGGCAGTGCTTCGCAGCGGTTCCCGCATACTGCTGATGCGGTGCAGACCAGGTTGGAAGTTGGAACTACTGTTGCTCCTCCTTCCCCGTGAGGATATCCTGCTCGCATCGTCGGCGTCAAAGTCGGAGCTATAGGAGTATGTGTGTCCAGGGCGGCCACCTCGCACTGATGTAGAGAAACCGTCACCGTCGGTATCGTATTGGTACTGCTGAGAAGGCTCGTCATGCATGTTTGGCGGGCTACTGCCAAAGGGGCCACCGACTGGGCCACCCATGGAGAATTGGTCGAGAGACATGAGCATATTCGCCATGAGGGAGTCGCGTGTAACGTTTCGCGGGGACAATGAGAGATCGTGGGAGTCGCGGGGGCGTGATTGGTCGGGATTATCGTTTTCTTTATTCGAGGACATGTCGAAGCTGTCGGGCGAATCGGGAGTGTCTACCAAGAAAGAGTCGTCGGCATGGCGAGAGAGAGCAGGGCCTCGTAGTGCCCGAGAACTGTTGGATTTGCCCTTGGCGACGGATGAGGACGAAGTAGGCGGCGGTGGCCTGTTCCTGTTACTCGGTGGTGGTGTTTGAGGGACTGGCGGCGCAGTTGTAGGTTCTCCTCTTGACGCGACAACGGCGGCGGGCGGAGGAGAGGTGTTGATGTTGAGGTCGGGACGGCGACGACTGGAACGTCTCGGGGTGTCGGCGTACATGATGAAGGAGGGGGGACGGAAGGGTATCGTGGGGGTCGAAAAGGGTTTTCAAGTCATTTCCAGATCCAATCCGATCAAGCGCAAGCGCAAGGCGCATATGCAGTAAGGTGCCGTAGTATTCGCCAGTAGTAGCAGCAAGCAGGCCGGCGCCAAATAGATGCCAAGGTGCGGCCGCTGGACAAGAGTCGGGACGCGCCCCAATATTGTGCAACGCGGTTGATCCAATGCGACGCCAGTAGGTCAAGCGATCCAATCCGACGGCGATGGCGGCGCCGTAAGAATCAGTCGATGTCTGCTGGCGGGCTCACAGGATTCAGAGCCTGGAGGGAGGTCCTTGAAGTTTGAACAGCAGGCGGCGGGCAGGCTTGAACAGGCAGACTGACGGTCAAAGTGGGCTTCTCAGGCGTCGCAATGTCCACAAGGCCGGGTTCGAACTTCGGTGTCGCGGGTCGGCTTTGTCTCCCGGGGTGAACGAGTCCCAACCGAGTAATGAGTGGCCGAAATGAAGACTCGAGCGAGTCCCGTTTTGGACCCTTTCTTTGGGTCTTTTGGGGGGTGGTGTCAGGTGTTAGCGGACGACGTTGCAGCAATGTTTCTTTTCTGAAGTGGGCAGCTGTTCAGGTTGCTTTTTTCTCTGGTGGTGCTTTCGCCGTTTTCCCCCGTTTGGCATGGGCGGGTGGGCATTCAAGGGCCAAGAGTGCCACGAGGAACGGGAAAATGTGCGCGGGAAGGTTTGATTATGTATTAGTATCCGTCGTTGGTAGCGTGTATTCGTACTAGTAGTGGTAGTATTGAGACCGGGTATTCAGTAGGCGAATGTTGGGGGGGTAGAGTGACGGGCCTTGAAAGTTGGTACGATGCTCCGAAAGAGGCGATGGATGCTACCCTCAATCTTCCCCTGACCTAGGACTTGCTAGGCCCCGGATGGATGGTGGTGATCGGCCGTCGACGGGCGAGGGGTGGAGGACGAGAGCGAGGACGTGGACGTGGACGAGGGTGAGAGTGAGGGTGTGGTGTATGAAGTGGTTCACTTATGTCTTGTGCTAGCGACGAGAAAACGGCGACGGTGCGACTGCTAGCTTGGGAGGTATCCGCAGATGCGCGCAACACAGGTCGAGGTTGTGTTGGCAGTGGGCGAGCGCAGGGTTAAGAAGTATTAGTAGTTCGAATTGGATCGTCAGAATATGGACTGCGTGGTAGACATGGATATAGCTGGAAGTATTCTGTATGCGGAGACTGGAGTGTACCAAGTCCAAGTGGAAGTGGTATGCGAAGCGTGGTGTATCCGTACGGAGTATGCGTATGGCAAGGTTGGATGGGGTGCGGTAAGGGACGGTAGATGCAGGTGTGCATTCGTCACAGTTCGGATGTTTTGCGGTGCCAGGGCACTAGGGGGGTGGGTGGTCGGGTGCTTGGTTGCTTGAAGCACAAGCAGTTAGAGAAGGGAGGCGGCGAGACAGGTAAATGGATGATGGATGGATGGATGGGTTTGTTGACTTTTGGCTTACTTAGCTAAGGTACGGGAGAAAGTCTTGCAAGGTATCTGGGAGGTCTGATTTGTTGGCTTGGTAATAAGGTGTTGTTGATGAACAACAATCCACGAAACACACGTGGGAAAAGTGCAAAGAAGGAAAAGAAGCAGAAGGGAAGAGGAGGAATGGCCACAAGCAAATTCACTACCTTGGATACGTAGCAAGGTACAGATAGGTACCTGCAAACACCAGCTCCAAGGCGAGGTAATTAAGGTACCACCACGAAGGTACGGCGTAATTAGGGTCAAGCAAGGCATGACAAGGAATCTCGTTGATGGGCAGCCTATCCGTACACTAGAAGAAAGACCGGGCAGGGGCTGGGATATCCATACTTGACAGTCACAGAACACAGATGGGGATGAGATCCGAGACTGCTACGAATAGGAACCTGGTCAATAAAGCTAGAAAATGAACAGCGGACAATATCTCAGGCAAGTATTACTGTGGTCCTTCCGGCGGGACATGGATGGAACTTGAGACCTTGGTCTTTTTGGGCTGGTATCAACGTTGAAGGTCTGCAGAATTTCGGATTATGGTATCCGTAAAGGGTCCATATTCTATCAGGTAATTAGACGTAGCGTCCGTGTTGCTGCTGATGGTGTTGCATGTATTGACTCTCTCTTGTGTATCTCTGTGCGGACCTGCATGTTGGCAGGACATTCTAATTATACAGCGCATGCGACACGACATGAACCAAGGTGCCTTGGTATGTACTCCCAACTCCCTACTCCGGGTGGATGCAGAGTACGGGAGTACGGAGTTTCTGTGAGAGAGAGGATGCAAGTGATACGGGACTTTGAATGCGCCGGTCCATGGACGTTCATGTTGGCGTCTCTTCTCGGTCGGTTTTGCGGAGCGTCCCTGTCCCTGTCAAAAAAAAAGTCGGGCCCAGGCAAGAGAAACACCAGACGAGACGATAACAACAATAATATCAATATGCAAGGGAAAGAGCAATAGGGAGCACGGACGCCAATATTCCACATCATCATATCCGATGCTGAATAAGGGCGACGACGACGACAACGACGACGACCATATGTCCGTCTGACTTTGCCTTATTAGTCGATGTACGTACGGGCAAGTATTGCTTACTACCTAAGGTAAGGTAGGTAAGGTGGTCGATGCCCCGTATGGTTGACGAAGCAGGTTGAAGAAACATCCAACAGATGCAGAAATACCAAAAGAAACACCAAGATACCAGACGAAGGAACTTTTCCTTCCATGTATTTTTGAGGGCATCCATCCCATGGTCCTTCGCACCTGCCACGTCCACCAGTGCCTTCTTTCCTCCACTATCCTAAATTTCGAGCTGCACTTGCCTCATCCACCACATTACAAGTACGTATCCGCAACTGTAAGAAACGAGGAAAGAGCCAACGCACGAGAGCTTCCTCGCAAGGCACGGTACCTAGGAAATCCACAGAAAAAGTCGACAAATGTCACGGGCCTTGCGACATGTGGTCAGGAATCGTCAGGACGCACCTTCCATGTCATTTCTCGCCGTTGCCCTTGGCTGCTGCTGGGGAACATGAGGAAAGCACACAGCCAAACTGGCCCGAATGGGTAAAGAGTCCAGGTCCGCTGCAACTGCAGGGTTTCTCCTTTTTCACTGCTTTTGCCATTTTCCTTTGCCCCCAGTTGGCAGTGAACCCCTCCTTTCTTCTTTTGTTTTTGGTAGTATTGTTTTATTGCCTTTTTTTCTCCATGTTCTGTCACTCTCTTTTTACTGTCTATAGAGTGATCTATCACTCTGCTTTCCCGGCTTACCGATACTTGTGACCAAGTATACTCACTCACCTTCATCATCTTGACCGCCCGCAAATAACAAAGAAATAACCGCTTCATCTCAATCCCTCTCTGCAGAGCACGTCCTGTTCTCCCCAACCGCCCTCAATCCCACCAATCATTGCCATCCTCATTTCCAGAACGCCATTGGGCTCTTTCGAAGACAACCGCTTCGCTTCGCGTTCGCGCCATAGATGATGGAAACCGAGCCAGATGAGCAATGCAAAAGAAACAATCTGCCACAACCATCATCGATATGAACCTGCTGCCGTTGACCCTTACACAATACCTAGACTAGGAGAGCCTACCTACGCCATGGCAGTGTAGGATTTGGACGCCGTCGTGGCACCCCAAAACATGGCCGGCCTGCGAGACACGAGACACCACCACAAGCGCCAGACACCTTGACACCGCGACCGACGGCAGGCTTGCCGCCCTTGACTAGCTTCCTTTTCTGACGGGCACCACCCTGCACTGTCCCCTTCAATCCTTCCTTACATTCTTCCACCACAAAGACCAGAAGTGTCCAGAAAAAACGGGACAAGAGGAGACAGGGCTGCAGGGGTAATGCAAGATGCATCCATCCCACCATTGCTCTTGTCCCAAAGGAGAAGCCAATCTCAAGGGGATCCCAGACACTACCGTCGGCCTTCGTGAAGCCGTCGCCAGAGGCTGATGGCTGATGGCTTGGTCAACCGTCAGTTGGGTGCAAGACGCGGCACAGAGTCCTTCACAGTCCTACAGATCCATCGCTGGCTGGCTGGCGTTGCTCATGGCGGATGCTAATTACCGATACGACTTCAACATCCTGCGGGACCGACAATGTTCATCTATCAAAACCAACATCCACGGATACCGCCTGTGTCTCTACCAATTCGTCGTTCTTGGGGCCGTCCGTTCCTTGATGACAATCTCACCTCACGATGCGGATACTTTGACACCTCCGCGTTCCAAGAAGGAAAGCTGTCCATCCTAGACCAGGAAAAGCAGTGACCAGCAAAAGCTGGATGGTGGATCAACTAGATCAACAACGTACACACGCACACACACATTTTCACGTCAGAACCAAACGCGATTGCAACTTTCGCCATTACAAAGACGACTATCCGGTAATCCGCCAGCTTCCCTTCCACAACGAACATGCCATATCCCATTCGTCGAATCGTCTTATCGTGGCTATTATTGTCGCGAGCTTGACATTTGCCTTTCTTCCCGCCCACACATACGCTACCTCGGCCGCCCTCGATCCAATCGCGTCCATTCTCACGCCGCGAATACGCCCACTCATTTGCGCCCACTTGAAAGCACGTGCAGATACCCATGGACTTCCCCTGAATCGATGCAGACACCAACTTTTAGCATCCAGAGGCCCGTGCCAGACGCTGGATTGCGCCACCTTTTCCGCCACCTCGTGCCCATCGCTTATTCGCTTGCTTCGACACCCTCCTGCCAGTGGTTAACATCACTACACAGGAAAGCCTCTCCCCTCCCGAGTCCCAAGCTCCCACACCTGACGGCCTGCGAGCGGAGCGAGTGTCCATCGTGGGATTACAGGACGGCGGGATGGAACATAGTCTGTGTGTCTAGGTCTCGCGGGCCTGCTATGCGAGGGACCGTCGAGCACCACGAGGCTTATGACATTGACAGCCCCTTCCCCCTCGCTACCAAGTCATCTACGGTGTTTGCGCCCTTCTTTGGAAAAGATGTTCATGTCAGAATCATGATTCCAGGAGCCCCGGGCAACCAGGACCCTCATATTCCACTCGAGCAATGCGACAGATCATCGCGACAGTGGCACTCATTGCCATTTCTCTCTGAAAACTCGAATATGAGACCAGGCAGTGAGGCACTCTCTCATCTTAGAGATCTGCTTGGCCCCCAAATGCCGACGTCTTATTAGCGATGGTAATTAATTGTCCGTGTTTGGACCTGCAGGTCTGTGACACCACCAGCCCTTTTGACGGCGGAGTCGACACCGACGCGTTGCTGACGACCTGGCTCAGTAATGGAGGTCTCGCGCTCTACCAATCGTTTCGCCCAAGAACCATTGGATTTCCAGAAACTTTGCACTACAACAGACGCTGCAACACACCGCCTTCGTACGGGCGTCATTGACTTAGTGTACTGTACAAGTAGGCAAGGAGTCCGACGGGAGAAGGTGTCCCGGCCACCACCACCATCACCAGTCCACCACACCACCGCAAGCTGCATCCCCCCGCGTGATCGCTGGTCACTTCCAATGACATTCCAACGGCTTTGCTTACAATCTATGCATTTGCGGAACACGACCTTCTCCCTGCTTCACTGGCCAACAGTTCCCCCTTCGAGTAAGGGCGGACTCGGCCCCCATTCCCACTCGCATCCAAGCCCGCCTTCTAGCGACTCAATCTCCAACACTGGCGGCCCCCATCCTGATTGATGTTCGCGCTAAACTGACAAAACCTAAAACACACCGACAGAGCTTCCATGTCATTAGTTTCCTTGCCGTCGTGCCAGTCGGCGTTCGTCAAGAAGACCCTCACGACCCTTCTTCACCTCCGACGTCAAGTCAACGTGTCAAAGCGCAACCTGTTCGCACTCCGCAAGTCCACGGCCTGCCTGCATGACGAACATTCTTCGGCGGATCGCTTAAACGTCTCCAGCTTTTGCCCCTTCGCCGCGAACCGGCATTGCGACGGGGCGTGGGTGCCTCCAAGGCCCCTTTCTTGGCGTGTCAACCCTTCGCGTCAAGGAACGAAGATTTCGGTCAATCAGCCAATCTTTTCAAGCCAATTGGGGTTACACGATGGCCACAGGCCGAGAATACCTAGCGCGTGGTTTCGTAAGACTAGAGCAGCTTTCTAAAGTCTGACAACTCGGCTCACTCTTCAAAAGCAGTCGTTCCCATCTTGCAGCTCCGGGATCAGGATCCTCTTGAAGATGAGCCGGCTCCGTCGATCAGTAGATCACCAATCCCTCTCCATAATCGGCCGATAATGTCGAATCTTGCATTGCGTTTGAAGCGAGCTGCAATTCTCCAGATCATCTCGGCGAGCCACCTCTCCGTGTCCCTCGAAACAACGTCGCCTGCTGTCAGCGCCGTGTATTCGGTCCTCGCACGTCCGCGGCGGCCCCCCACTGCAAGGACCATCCCAAGTTCGGTCCCAAGTCGGCGACAGGACTTACTCTCCTTCAATCTTTGCGCATTGCGTAGGTTGTATTCACCCGCCGTCGCACTGTCGGTCCCCAAATCCGCAGGTGGGTAATACGTCCAGTGTTAGTTTCTGTAGTTTAGTACGCTAGATCACTTCATGTCACTGTCGTTCGAGTGAGGTACTGTTTCAGGAACGAACACACTACCTCTTTGCTTCATTCTTACTCGCTCTTGTTCATTCGACGAATGACGAAGTCACCGAGCTCGAAGATGGATTCCGCACGAGCGACATGATCATCGCCGGCACCTGGAAACCTTGGCCGTGCTTGGCTTAGGCTGCAAATCTTACGTGGATGATACCACACTGATATGCCAGTGCATACGGACACGACGGAAGCTCGTGTCGCAACGCAATCGAGTGGTTGGATTGCCATAGTGGTACTCTGGATCTCCGAGCCATCAGGATAGGCAGCATCGTGGCTGGCGGTCCTACTTGATCAGACGCTCAGGCTTCGTCTCGAAGGCTCTTATTTCCGTCTTCGAGACGACGGTTGCTCTGTGGACGGGTGGATGCACTGGTGACTCTCCAGATGATGGTTGACACAGCATATCATATATGTAGGCGTTGAATTGAGTCCCGGAACAATGGGCACTGGCAATAGCAACCAAGTAGTTGTTTGTAACGACTGATGCATAGTTACTGATGTGTGTCTAGAGCCTGAACTTGAGTTGGCAGTGCGCGTCTCTCCATCTCAACCCCTCTACGTAGTCCAGATCACGTCTTTCCAAGTCTGCCTTTGAAGCATCGTGAATCCAATAGTTGAGAAGTCTCTCACCCCGGCCGTCACTATTTCTTATAATACTGCGTCATATCATGGGCAAGCCCCAGTATACCCTATACAAGTTGGCATATCAGATCATCACTCCGCCAAAAGCTAGCCAGGAGAGAATAAGGGTAAGAAAGAACAAACAAGCATACCAGTTGGAACGTGATGGCAGCCTCGTCAGTCTTGTCCGCCTCACGCATGGCGACAATCCCTGGGTCATTGGCCTCGACCTCGTCCGGGTCCGAGGCCATCCTCTTGAGGTTCGCCTCGGAGACCGGGTTCGTGAATTGGTTGAACTTTTCTCGTCGGTAGCGGTCGTACTTGTCGAGTATGTCGTCGTCGGCTCGGCGATCGTGGATGCCTGCTAGACAGTCGAAGAGGTCGCCTACGTCGACGATGCCACCCGTGAGGCCCATGCCGCCGCTGTGGAGGCCGAGGGCCGAGAGGTTAGATGGGTGCCAGGCAGGATTTTCCTTTCTCTCTTTTTTCGTCTTTCCCCTTTGTCTTCCACCTGTGTCATGGGTACGAAGGGCACTTACAACGGGTTACACAAGTGCGCAGCATCCCCAGCCAAGATGAACCTCCCCACGCGCATCCGCGGCGCGAGACGCTGGTGTACCTTGTAGGGGCTAAAGTTGACGATTCGGTAGTCGTTGGCCTTTGGGTTCCCGGGCAGCATGGTTTCGTATTTCGCGGGCTGGCGGGCACGGTACTCGTCGTGGCTGAGGCCGGGGACCTCGCCGTAGCTGACGCGCCAGAGGCCGTCGTCTTGGATCTTGGCGGCCATGAAGTAGTCTGTTGGGTGGATGACAAAGTTGGAGTCTTTCCAGCCGTACTTTTCAAAGTCGTAGTAGACCTTTTGTTTCTGTGTGTTTAGCATCCTATTCGCTTCTGGGGCTGTTTGCCTTTCTGCTGCTGGCCTCTCTATCAGGAAGGAAATGGAGTTTCTACTCACGTTTGTGGCAACAATTTGCAAGTCCCACGTATACCCAGGAAACTCGTCCCCAAACAGCTGTCTCCGGATAATGCTATTCGCACCATCACATCCAACAACATAATCAGCCTCCAGCTCCTCGGCCCCCTCCTCCGTCTTCACAACAACCACCGCCCTCCCCCGGCTCTCCTCCTCCCGAATCCCCTCAACCTCACACCCCCACCTCACCTCCGCCGCCGGCTCCTTTTCGAGATCCTCCAGCGCCATCTTACACAGCGCGTTCAACGGCAGACACGAGATCCGGTCCGGGTTCTCCGCGCCGAGCCTGCTGTTCTCGATCTTGGCGAGGACGGTGCCGTCTGGTTTGCGCCAGCGGGCGCCGCCTACTTCGATGCCGTGCTGCCTGACGCGGGCGAGGAGGTTCGCGCGGGAGAGGACGCGGTTGGCGGGGGCGGCGTAGTGTGTTGCGCGGGGCTGGGTGTCGAGGGAGGCGGATTTGTCGAGGAGGAGGACGGGGATGGAGTGGCGGGCGAGGAGGAGGGAGAGGAGGAGGCCCGTTGGGCCTGTGCCTATTACTATTACCTGGGGTCGGAGGGTTAGTTGAAGTGTAGGGTAGAGAGGAAGGGTTGGATATGGGGGATTTGCGGTGTGATGGTGTTGGTTTTACTTGTTTGATACCATGGTGGTCTTGAGATGCCATGTTTGATGAGTTGGATGTGAATGAGGGGGTCTGATTTGGTAGATGCTTTGGCAAAGGCTCCTTTAAGAGAAAAACTATTCACGGCTTTGGTATACGAAACTTGATCTGTTACTGCTCGTCATGAATGGGATGTTTGGCGATGAATTATAATCGTTATTATTATTCGAGTTTTCTAGAATCAATACTCTGTCACATAAAGCCAGCTTGGTGGAGGCAACCAAGTTTCTCCTTGTACTTGACGTGAATAACCCCTTCTTTCCCTCTTCATTGCGAGTCGTCAGCAAGAGAACGGGCTATGTGGGATGCTCACGGACATATGACTTTGTGGGGTAACGAAGTGGGATGATATCCGGGGGCGGGTAGTGTTGATTAGTCGCGGGGGAGGGGGAGGGGCTGTGAGGTAGCTTGGAGGTCTAGGACGAATCGAGATGAACAGAGACTGAGCTTTCTCTGCCATGAAAGAGCAATTTGTGTTCCGTTGGTTGGTTATGCGAGATGTCTATCTTTTCACTTCGCTAAACCTCCCCACACACTCCTAGCCGGCAGTGCGGGAGGACGGTGCGTAGACCAGGTTTTTCAAGGCCTGTTCTAGCTGGATCATGAAAAGTTCAGTTTCGAGCTGACTTTGATATACTCTTATGATATGTTCGAGCTGCTCTTCGTCTGCCTTCTTCCAACAAGACCTTGTATCCGGCGTCGATCTCCACCTCATACACTCATGACCGCCACAATGGACTTCTCCGAGATAGATCTCTCCCACCCACCCCTCAAAGACCTAACAATATCCAACATCACAGAAAACGTCCACGCCATCAACTCCAAATGCGCCGACATCCGCACGCGCCTTCTCCTAGAAAAGCTCGTCACCCACCTCCACGACTTTGCCCGCGAAACAAACCTCACCACCGCAGAATGGGAGACCGCCATCGCCTTCCTCACAGACGTCGGCAAGACCTGCACCTCCGTTCGGCAGGAATTCGTCCTCCTCTCCGACGTCCTCGGCCTCTCCCTCCTCGTCGACTCGCTGGACCACCCGAAACCGCCCGGGATCGGGGCGACGGAGGGCACCGTCCTCGGCCCGTTTCACACCCACGAGGCGAAGGACGTCCCGCACGGGGAGATGATTTCGAGGGATGGGGATGGGGAGCCGATGCTTGTTGTGGGGACGGTCAGGGACACGCAAGGGGTGCCGATTCCGGGGGTTAAGGTTGATGTGTGGGAGACGGATTCAAAGGGGTTTTATGATGTTCAGTATGATGGATATGAGAATCCTGACGGACGGGCGGTAGTGAGGAGCGATGAGGAGGGAGGGTTCTTTTTCCGGGCGATTGTGCCGGTGCCGTATCCTATTCCGGGAGATGGACCTGTTGGGAGGTTGTTGGCGACGTTGGGGAGGCACCGGTACCGGCCTAGTCACTTTCATTTCATGTTTGATAAGCCTGGATATGACCGTCTCATCACGTAAGTTCTCTTTGGCATTTTGGCATGTTCACTCTGATACTGGGGTTTCTTTCTGACGCGGACACAGAGCTTTGTATCTTCGTGGAGATCCCTTTGAGAGGTCGGATGCGGTCTTTGGAGTCAAGGAGTCGCTTATCGTGGACTTGAAGACTGTCTCGGATGTTGATGGGTTGGCTGAGAAGTACGGTGTGAGGCCGTCGACGCGGCTTTTGACGTATGATTTTGTGTTGGTTTCGGAAGAGGAGGTTAAGGTCTTGAGGGAGTCTTAAGCAAGGCAGCAATTTGTTAAAGACGAGTGGCATAGATGACATTAGTAAACGGGAACCCCATTTTGAATTTGAGATCGTAGTAGTACAAGTAAACTTGAAAACTTCGATTACGTTGTGGTATCATATCGCCAGACCAAATCTAGCACTTTACTAGTGAAAGATTGTGAGAGACTCGGCTTGGTTGAAGCCTTTTCAGTGAATCTTTTCTAAAATATAAGTTTAGGTTGGCTGGAATTCAAAACAGGCACTTTGCCGTTACTCTTTTCGTTGAGGAGTACGACTTACTGACCATGTATGTGTATGTACCCTAGCGTCTCATCTGCAGGTTCTAATCACAACAAAAGTCTGGTGATAAAAAACTGTTAGAAAGCAATATCATCGAATCTAGTGCACACGCACACAATTTCTTTTCTTCAAGATCGTTTCTTTTGAAGATCGGTTTCAACTTTTCTGACTCTTGCCATACCATAGGTTGACTGACATACGGCGGCCGGGCCCCCGCCATCAACATCAGTGCCAGCGACAACTAAACTCGCTTCGATGGACCAACCATTCAATGCTGTAGATCCCGTCGCCCTTGGCCAAGAACTTACAGTGCAACACAAAGGATCTGCAATGTGATTCAAAATGTGACCGCAATGTTCGGCAACATCTAAGTCCGTCGCCAATATCGGGAGTCATCAACCCCCTGACAAGAAAGTGGAGTAGGATCTCAGTGGTGGAGATATCCCACACCACATCCCACATTGCCTAATTGGGATGTGTTAGTTCACGTTTCAATTCCTCAACCCACCGTGCTATGCACAGCAGCGGGAAGGTGATGACTTCATCCAATACTACTAAGTGGAGAGGACTTGAGTGGACGCAGTTATCGAAAGTGTCAGGCATAAAGTGTAGTCGTGCCGATACGATGAGACAAGAATGAAGAGAACCCACGATAGCAAAGAAGTAATTAGTCCAAAGCGTGATTCTCACACCAGTCAACAACTCTTTGAACCTTAAGATGGCGTCCAACTCTCAGATTCAGAAAGCAACACAACCTTGGTGGGATGATGGAAGCGAGAAGCACTTCGTGCCGCTGGCCCCCGCCGTTCCTATAGACCCGAGCGTCAATACCTGGTCCCGCTTCGGTCCAACCTTTGAAGCCTACGAATACTCGGGCTGGATCGACGAGAGCGTCTCCTGGAAGACGGACTGCTATATTGGCGACTGGTCGCCGCTGCTCAAAGCCCGCGTCACCGGCCCGGAAGCGCAAGCCTTTTTCGAATACATCTCGACCAACCGCTGGCCAAACTTCAAGCCTGGACAAGCAAAGCATGCCATCTTCTGTCAGGATAATGGGTGCGTCGTTGGCGAGGGTCTGGTTTTGATGCTCGGAAAGGATGATTTCTTGTTCACTAGCGGCCCCGGGACGGTTTGGCTTGTGTACCAATTCCAACAGGGCAGAAAGAAGTTTGATGCCACTCTGCAACTGGTCACTGATGACTGGTTCCTTCTTCAAATTCAAGGTCCTGGGAGTGTCCAGCTGCTGGATGAGGTGACGGACAAGGGTGTCCGGGATATCAAGTTTATGCATTACAAGGAGCTCTCGATCGATGGAAGCAAGTTCCTTTGTCTGAGACAAGGTGTATCCGGCGAACTCGGTTTTGAGCTTTGGGGGTCGACGATGGATGCCAAAAAGATTTACGGTTCTATCGTAGACGCTGGCAAGAAGCACAATATCCGGCAACTGGTTGCTCGCGCAAAGATGGTGAATCACGTAAGTAAATTTTGCCCTATGCTCCCCATCAACAACTTCTCTTGACACGTGCCTTCTAGGTTGAAGCCGCGTTTGCGACTCCGGCCGCAGACTTCATTCCGGCTGTACACGCGCCCGCAGACAACCAGGAACTTCTCCAGTTCCGACAATTCGCGCGAGACATCGGCTTCGACTTTGACCACTATCTCTCCAAGGCCAGCGGTAGTCACGGCGCAGACCCTATTTCCTACCACTTCACGCCATTCGACCTGAACTGGGGCTGGCTCATCAACTTTGACCACGACTTCATCGGGCGCGACGCCCTTCTCAAGCTCAAAGACAGCCCACCGAACCAGCTGGTGACGCTGGTTTGGAACGCGGAAGATGTGACTGACGTTTTTGCGTCCCTCTTTCGGCCGGAGCCCTTTGAGTATATGGAAATGCCTCGCAACCTGCTTGGCAATGTTGTTGGCAGTACTGTTCTGCGCGAAGGCAAGACGATCGGGTGTGCTGTTTCTCGGTGCTACAGCTACTGGTTCAAGGAGATGGTGTCACTGGGGATTGTTGCCAAGGAGCATGCTGCTCCAGGGACAGTTGTTGAGGTGAAATGGGGATCTGAAGGATCTCCCGTGAAAATCATCAGGGCGGTAAGTACAGACACCATATTTTTTCTCGCGGCTTGAGCATATTAAGCTAATATGAGATACAGACAGTGCAGGTTGCGCCGTACAAGGAGGACAAGAGACGACACTCAATTCAGAAGTAGGTGTGCGTACATAAGGATCACTGGTTCAGCTGGTCAAGAAGGGCATCAAATGTTCGCATGGTGGATCTCTAGCTATATCTCCATATAGAATCATCTCATTATCCTCGCTGTGGCAATGAAAGATGAGCCCTTAGGAAAATTCACGTAAAACAGAAATTTGTATCGACTCCTCTCATTGACATACGACGTCAAATCCCCCCTGTCTACTACATAGTCATCGACTTACATAGATCGTGCGCATGACTTACTCGGACAATTACCCCGCGCGTCATTAGCCTGCAGCGGCCCGCCCGCCGGCCCCGGTTTGTGGAGGCACCAAGGATCGGACACGGAGGCTTAAACAGTCCGTCCTTTCGTCACCGGCACTTTGACCTTCAAACTCTTACTCCACGCTTTTGGTGGACAATCAAGCCAACGTCACTCAGAAGCGAATGCCTCCAGTTCGTCGACCGCGTATTTCGGCTATGGCGTTCTCAACGGCTCCTGGAATGTCTGTCATCTCTTTCCGCAAAGAGGCAGGAGTTCAACACCGATGTCGGATTTGTCCAAAGACGTTCAAGCGGAGCGAGCATCGCAATCGCCATGAGCGAGGCCGTTGGGTTGTCCTCTCTAAAAAGTCTGGAGTTTCGGCTAAAGAGAAGTAGATTCACAAGAGAAGCCGTTTTCTTGCCGCATATGCAGCCGACGCTTCGCTCGCAAGTGAGTTTGTCTGGGCTGGGATCTCGAACAGCACTTCACTACTGACGATATCTTTGCCAGTGATCTGGTTACTCGCCATGAGAAGACTTTCCACCGAGACCAGTCGCAACCCGGTGCAACCTCTAGTTCAGAGAAGTCATCCTCAAGAAATGCCCAAGTTGATGAACCACCGTCTATGATCACTCCAAATGAACAGAATCAAAGTTTGCAGGGCCACACAGGACCATCGAATGAGCTGTCATCTGAAGGAAGCCTACCTTCGGTGAATGCCGACGGGCCCAATGTATTAGGGGATATTCCTCAATTTGGCTGTGACATCATGTCCGAAGTCGAGAATTTTGATTTCAGCGATATTTCGCTTGAGTTCTTCGATCCATTCTTAGGTAGAACCTTTGATCATTTCGCCTTTCCAGTACTCGAGGATGTTCCCGAGCAGCTCCAGCCACCAGTACCAAGTTTGCCTCAAAGCAAACCCTCAGGCTACCAAAGCAATCCTTCAGATAGGGGAGAAGAAATTCCAACGCTATCGCAAGGACATACAATAAGCCAAGGCGCACTCAGGCCTCGACGAAGGTGGTCACCACGGATACTCAAGTCAACGACGGCGAAGAACCACAAAGTCGTTTTCACAGAAGAGATGAGAGCTCACTGCTTGGCTGATATAGAGTTACATCTCACCAAAGCCCAGCTTGGGGACTTTCAATTACCACCCGTTGCATCCTTGCAGCAATACTTCAATTCCTACGTGGATGCCTTCCACATACACTTTCCCTTCCTGCACCTGCAGACTCTGGAATTAGAGAAGGTTCCTAGTCCACTAGTCCTAGGAATATGCGCCATAGGTGCCCTCCACAGACTTCAGAGAAAGATGGCCTCGTCGCTCTATCTTACAGCCGAACGCGTCCTCGCGAGCATAGACTTTGAGCGACTCCAGGCTATCCCAGAATTATTGGATGACTGGGCGAGACCTCGAGACTCACCACCACCAGACCAGGGGCCGCTGGTACTGGCCCAGACGCGGTTCATTCTCGTCTTCTTCGCATCTTTCAGCAGTGAGCCGCGGTTGATACGTCAGGCTCTCGTCGGCTGTGGCCATCTATCAGCAGTGCGTGTGCAGATTTCGAGATATTCCTTCCACGCGCTTACAGATCATCTCAGGATTTTCGGTCAAGAATGGCCCGCGCAAAGCCTGGTTCAATGAAGTTGAACCTCTCTCAGTGGCATTCTTGGATCGAACATGAGTCGATAAAGCGGTGAGAGCACCTATTCTTGTCGAAGACTTCGCCGCTGGCTGACATCATCAAGTCTCATGTGCTGCTGTATGGTTCTCGGTAATCTCCTCGTCATAGCCTACGGTATCGTGCCAGGCTTCGCAGCGCTAGAGGAGTGCAACATTGAAATGCCCGCTGAAGATGAGCTATGGGATGCCACGAGTGCTTCTGAATGGAGGTCGTCTCTGCAGAGACGACTGCCTTCTTCGCCAATAGGTCTTCGTCAAGCAACAGCTTGGATATTTGGTAACAGCGCACAGGAAGAAAGACTAGATGCAAGCTGGACTTGGTCGCCGTTCGCAGCATCAATAGTAATGCACCAAGTTGCCATCGTCGTTTGGTTCTTCGCCCACGGGAAAGAGGCCTGCTACGGAACGACGCAAAGCTATCGAGAAAGCCACCAGTCTGACGCCAAGAGGATAGAGTCTGCTCTATCGAGGTGCAGAGATCTGCTAACCGAGACACGCGATGGCAACGACGGCACGTGGACTGAAGCTGACGGTCCATTGTTGTTTAACGCATTTGCCGTTTTGCGTGTTTCGTACGGCCGAGCGTTCATCAACTTCCAATCGTTAGATCGCTCGCTACTCTTTCAAGAGAGTAGCCAGGGTATGCTAATCATCTTGCAACGCTACTTTGACGCTGCTCAAGAGCGGGATGGGTACATGACCATGGCTGTCGACTGTGCTCTGGAAGGCTTTGCGATACCCATTCGAGCGGGAGTCTTGCTCATGCAAAAGACGGCGGCGTTGAAGTGGAGTGTTGAACATGCTTTGGCTGGATGGGATGCCGGTATGTCTTGATTCTTTCGTGAAGTTTTGGCCATGAAGAAGATGTATTCGTACTGACCTTGTCAGCCCTTCTAGTGACGAAGTGGGTTCATACGGTCGAATGTCTGCAGTCTACGGGTGGAAAGACCACGCCAGAAGAAATAAAGGTCCTCGATAACGTTCGGTATCTTCTCGGCCAAATTGACGTTGATCGCTCTCCATCTTGTTCTCTCGCTGCCGATCTTGCTCGTGTTTGGGCTGGACTCTACGACGATACTTGGGTTTGGGGTGGTGAGTATTACTCGAACCTCTCATGGAATTTCTGTTGCTGAAACCTCATCAACAGTCGCACCACGTATGAGCTGGGTTCTCCGCGAGCTTGCCAAGTTGTATGAGCAGGAGGCTTCAGATACAGAGAGGCAGCACCCGACCTAATACAGTTGCCTGTCTTGGGTCCGAATGTGGTAAGTCAACATACCCACTTCCTGGCACCCCCCTGTTTCTGGCACCCACAAAAACGCGAAAATCCACCACAACCCAATGCCCACCCCCAACCTCCTTTTATCACAACATTTTCAATTCGCGTCCAAATGGGCTCATCTTTTGCACATGTCTTCTTCTATATATAATGCCTCAATATACCGAAGATCAGCTTCGTCAGGCTCTCGAGGA
>NW_026849644.1:0-22227 GCF_030869305.1 Colletotrichum tamarilloi
TCCTCGAGAGCCTGACGAAGCTGATCTTCGGTATATTGAGGCATTATATATAGAAGAAGACATGTGCAAAAGATGAGCCCATTTGGACGCGAATTGAAAATGTTGTGATAAAAGGAGGTTGGGGGTGGGCATTGGGTTGTGGTGGATTTTCGCGTTTTTTTGGGTGCCAGAAACAGGGGGGTGCCAGGAAGTGGGTATGTTGACTTAATGGCTAGACTCTGACGCGCAACCCCAAGCCAGGCACACTGGCCCTCTAATAGCTCATCCTTCTGTAGAAGAAAACGCGGTATTGACTGGACCTTCTCCCTCATCTTTTGGTCCATCCTGAGAACATGGGCATACTGCTCTCTTGCAGGCTTCTGGGCTCTCAAAGGTCCCATCCCGTCCGCGAGCTCCGGCATCAGCTGCGCGATGCCACCCAGGACACGAGTATACGTACTTACCGTCAGAACGTCCTCCGAGGCGTCTATCAAGTCTGCATCGTTGGCGTTTCTGGGGAAAGAAGTGGAGTAGTGAGACGGGTTGATGCCGTATGAGTCTGTAAATGGAATTGCAAAGTGATCTTGAATGACCATCTGGAGCCAAACCCTACGACCTACTTCTCTTTGCAGAGTATCATCCCATATTTCATCCCTGGTTTGCAAGTCGAGGCCGCATTTGGTGATCTTGTGTATTCCCAAGCACTCGGCAATTCGAATCGCAGCGCTGAATAAGGTAGCGTTGAGTTGACTGAGACCAAGATTGTGAGCTACTTCGGTTGAGATGACGATGGCCTGGATGGAGTAGATTGAAACATGCTGCAGGAAATGAGCCTTATATAAAGTGTCGACCATGAAGTTGAATAAGTCTTGAGGCGAACAGGCCGGTAGCGTGAGCGGGTATGCATCGCGATGTTTCCAGCTGTTCTGCCAACTCAGGAGCGACGAGGAGAGCACCGCGCTATACAGCGCAAGCCACTGTGGCTGGTCGTATACGCCGGTCGCCCAGAACGTGGTGCACTGCTGCAGAAACGTCGGGCAGTGTAAGGAGTTGTGGTGCCATGCTATGTGCTCCAGGTGAAATGAGATGAGTATCTCGGCCGTGACTCTCTCAGGGAGGAGGGCAAGAGGTGGGACAGTGTGATCAGGTAGGCCGAGAGACGGCGACAGACCTGTTGTCGAGGCTTCGATGGTATGATCTCGTCTTTGATGGCAGTTGCAGTGTAGATGAGGGTAGCAGTTTCCATAGCTTCTACCCCATGCCATGTGCTCCAACGCAGTCACCGTGAGCGAACTGCGAACTCTGGGATGTGAACCTGTGGCTTCGTCTTGTCCCGAGTCATCTTCAAGTCCGATCCCGGACTCAACAAAATTCGCTGTCTGTGTGATCTCAGTGCGTTGCCCCGAACCAGAACGGAGGCCCTCCAGTCTAGCTGCTACCAAATCAGCTGCCCTCCTCGCCGAAGCGGGATCGGTGCTCTGAAGCATGCTGCGCAGAGTCTCGAGAAACCCAATCTCTGCACTATGTCGAACGGCATTGCGCCTCAGATGGACAACTTCGCGGTCGCAATGGAGCCCTAGACGACTGCATCTTGCGCATGGGATCTCTTTGTTGCACTTTCTCTTCTTCCTAGTACACTCTATGGGCGGTGGCACTGTGTCAGGACTGTACGGATAGGCCAAGCGTCTTTCTGGCTGGGGATAGAACACGAACCGCGACACGCGAGGGATTGGCGCTGCGACAAACGCGCTGACATGCTCTGCGTTCAAGATCAACCCTCCAAATATTAGCAACTGCGCATCCGGTTGTGGTCCTTTAGCTGCGTGAGAGGTCAGATTGCATGCGCTGGCAAGAGAGACAAGTTGAGGCGAATGGAGAACTCGCGCAATCATGTTTGGAAATGACTTGTTGAGATTACATAAGCGGATTTGTCTCACTTACACAGTGTGTTGAAGATGTCCTAGCAACAGACCAGCACAATACCCGAGAAAAATCAGCAAAAATGATCCTGAGGGTTTTCCTCAATGTCATCGAAGGTTGGCAAAATGGATTTCTGTAGGAAATTGATAAACCTTTTTTTTGATGGCTCACCCGCTTTGTATTGCGGCTGCTGAGAATCTTCCGGTCACCATCGGTTTAACCACGGTAAGTAGCATTGAGATTTCCCTTGATCAAGATATATTATCACAAAAGTCTGGTAATACAGAAAATGAGCTATCTTTTCTGTGCATCATGATTGAGCAGCGTTGTGTCGATTCCAATGACTTCGCCACCAGTTGTGCTCTAGGCTTCATCGAGACTATAGAAATCGAAATGATCAGCATCGGCCCTTCAACTAACATCCAAAGTTTCAACTTACATGTCCCTTGCTTTCAATCCAATTGCAACTCCCTGCTGCGAAGCCGGCTCAATCATGATATAATTTTTGATGATGCCCGTTCCGTTCCGCAGAGCTTCAACCTGCTGGTCGCTGCAGGTGCTCGGATCGAGAACATAACAGAAATCTTCGTACTGAGGCGGAATCTCGTTCTTGATACCAAATGTATCGGAAGGCCCCTCGGTGGCATAAGTCAGGTTCGTCGCGGTATCAACAAGGCCTGTCGCGATGTCCTTGTTGAAGAGAGCGCGGTTGAAGATTTGATACGCGGATTCCGGCTGATACGACGGCACGGCGTGTCCGGCCTGGTAAACTCGGATGAATGACAAGTTGCCATATTGCCGAACCTGGCCGCCTTCGTAAGTAGCATTAGTCTGCAGAGGCTCGTAGCCCGCACTGGCAAAGTTCTCTTGGTCTGCCCAGGGAATCGCCAGCGCCACTTGCTCTCCGCCGATCCAGTTGCACGCAAAGTCGCGGTCGCCGAACATAAGGGAGACCTTGATGCCGCTGTGAAGGAGGTAAGCGATATCTTCTATCCAGCCTGGCCGGGGGTAGTCTCCGATACTGCGGAAGGCGGAAGACGACGCGCTCGAGCTACCCGTCCAGTTTAAGGGAACACCGAGTGCAGATTGAACGTAGGGCTGATTTAAATATCCGGCTGTGAAGGGGGGCGGGAACAGCGTTGGGTCGATCTGTGTCACGTCGTAATAATCGCGGCCCGAGACATCAAGATAGGGATCGCGAACATTCTCCGTGCAGTATGTTTCCGCGTCTTGGCAGACACTGTTCACGGTCGCGTTGATGCCAATGTTATCTGGGTCATAGACTGCAGAGATTTCACGGCAGACATCAATCCTGTCACGGCAGCCTCCTTCCGCGTAGTACGCATCAACCATGCTCTGATATACCGTCTCGTTGACCGTTTGTATGCCATACGTGTTGTTGAACGCCATTTCCGGGTATGAGGGCCACTGCACTTGGCGGTCAATGCACCCGTTGACGATCAGGAGAGTGTCCAGGTTCAAGATGTATTTCTCGCCTTCGGTCCCATCCCAAGTGCCGTTCGCGATCTTTTCGTTCTGTTCCTGAAAGTAGGCGGCAAAGGCGGGCCCGTACCGGCCCCCATAGGACTGAGTTGCAATACTGATGCGATCGTCGTTGGGGTGATACCCCGGGAACTCCTGGAACCAGACTTGAGAGAAGTGCCATAGAGCAATAGCTGCATTGCGACTTCCAAAGCTCGTAGTATTCCTTCCACCGCTTGCCAATGTGCCAGTCTGGAAAGTGGCATTCTGGGCTGGGATTGGAGATGAGGCGTTCAGAGTCTGGGTGCTTCCGAGTAGGTTCCTGGTCACGTTTCGCAGTGAGTCATATGAGAAGCCCACTTGAACTGGCTGATCAATATACAGCATGTTGACTAAGAAGTGTGTGAGCAATGACCCAGATTTCAATTAACTGCGGAAAGGTGCCCTCACCTTTGTCGTTCCAAGACCATTCACTGGGCCTCGTCGAGTTTGAGTCCGAGTTGATGTAGCATGGTCCATTCTCATTGAAGAGTCCAGGCATCGAAGAGCTGCCGGGACCGCCGTTCATCCATATAGAGAGTGGTGCGTTCTCTGGATCCTCCTTGGCCTCGAAGAACCAGAAGAATGTGTTGATCTCAAAATCTTGCTCCTGGCCAACATCCTCGAGGGTCCCTGGCGGAAGCTTGATGTATCCAGCATAGGATTTCACACCTTCAGTCTCCTCGCACAGACCGGGCTAGATACATGGGTCACGTCAGCTCTTTTTCCCGCTCATGTGCTTGCCCATCTTGCCTCTTTGTAACTGATCTGAATGCCTTCATCGAATTTCGACTTCAGCACCGTAACCCCTTGAGGTGCTGGTGGAAATTGAGCGAGTGAGCGCGGAGTGAGTGCCGCCGCAAAGGCGATGAACGACAGTTGGTTCCTCATTACGAAGATTTCGTAATAGGACTAGGTGAAGAATGAAAGTAGTCACCAAAGAAAGGGTTCCTGTTCTTGAAGTCATCGTCTTATCACTTCGAGTACGGAGTACAGCTTCAATATATATCATTAGATCTTCCCCGCTCGTCAGCACCTTCCTACTTGGGTACACTCTACGCCAGTGAATCATTATCTTTTTGATGCTTGTGCAAGTCGCACCGCCAAGACAGTCGTATTGAATCTTTTCGGCAGCCAGTTTGGTTGAGCTACAAAGTAGCAGGGGCTGGGATGCGGGGTTAATGGGAACACCGGCGATGGCCAAGACTCAAATGGAGAACCAGTGCAGTCTTAGTTTGCACAACGTGAAGAGTTGGCCAATGAAAGCAATGATGCCATGGACGATTCCCGCTTTGAATGCACCGCTGTTGAGGGAAGGTTCCTATCCTTAATTGCAGTTGAATGAGTGACCAGGGGTTTGATCTCCTCGGCAACTACTCACTTTTTGCAGAGGTAATACACCAAGAAATGTCTTGAAAGCTGACCGAGGCTACCGTTGCTTATCATGTTATCGTGACGGTAGCTACACTGCTTAGGGTCTAGGCCTAATATTACTGGATCCATTCAATTTGCTTTCATGGAGAGGGAAATGTATTCCGGCACGTTATTCAGGCGAAATAGACCGCTGCCACTATATTAAACCCTACTCACAGGGGATGGTTACCGCACGTACCGGAACGCTCGGAGTGATCAGAGCTAGACCCGCACTTGAAGACCCAGGTGGGGCTTTGTCCGAACTCGCCGGAGTGAAGTGACACCGGCGTGGGGCGCGTTCCCCCGGAGTCGGAGAGGCGGAGAGGATAGCCGGTCGGAGCATCGGAAGGTGTTCTGGCGGAGCCTCATGATACCCGGATTGTCCTAGGATATGCCGTGACGCTTCGATTACCTATCCGTTTGACACTGTCCGTCTGACTCTGAACGAGATTCCAACTTCCGATGGCGACATTCCAGTGAAGATGACGCCGTCGAATCGCGTTTCAGGGTTCCCCGCAAAAAGACAACTGATGCGGCATGACGCCTTTTCAGTGCAAGATGGGCAAACTAAGTGAACTACCTGCTAGCCATTGAGATTCTGAGATTGACGCATTCACTCAATTCGCCCGTGGAAAGAGGAGGGCGTCTTACAAATGCAATGCTGATTTACCGAATCCAAGTGCAGTGATTGGTCTTTCTTGCCGAAGCAGTGTAACTTATTTCAAGAGTTCTCCTCGGATGAGACGCCCGCTTTAATTCGTCATCCAATGATCTCCACCAGCAGAACGTTTGAGTCAAGGCGACGTCTGATGACCCAATCGAACTCAATTTAGGACGATATAAACACCGGTGGCCCGTCATTCTTGTCGCTAAGAGCAACTTACCACTGGTGTCAGATCAAGTCCAAGAAATCATCACAATGGCCGCGGCTGCTGTTCAAGCTCCATTCTACGCAGGCCCCCCCGGCCAACCAGACATCGGATATGCCCCCATTTATGAGAGCTTTGTTGCCAGAACCAAGCGACGCCAAGAGCAGGAGAATCTGGACAAGTCCTTACCTACAGGCTTCCCTCAGAAACTAGAGTCGAAGTTGGTATGGGATGGGAATACCTTGGCCGAGCACTACGACTGGAACTACGTCTTGACAGACGCTAATAAGAAGGAAATTGATGATGCTCTCGGGCACTTCAAGTGTACGTGAAACACCTCATCAGCGTGCCACATAAGACCTTGGGGTATTCTCTAATGTCAGGCATAGCCACGGGAAAGCCACTTGGAGACATCAGCCAGGAGACATTTCCCCTACCAAACCTTCACAAAACTCTGCGTGAGATCTCGGACGAGATTCACAACGGCCACGGCATCAAGGTCATCCGTGGCGTTCCAGTCACAGAGTATACCCGCGAAGAAAACGTCATCATCTACGCCGGAATCTCTTCCCACGTGGCTCCGATCCGCGGCAGACAAGACAACCAGTTCCAAGGCGAGCCGGCTGACGTTGTTCTGGCACACATTAAAGACCTTACTAAGATAGTCGACCCCCATAAGATTGGAGCGCCGGCCTACACAACTGATAAGCAAGTCTTCCACACCGACTCGGGTGATGTAATTGCGCTCTTTGCACTTGGCGAAGCCGCTGAAGGTGGTCAGAGTTACCTCTCGAGCAGTTGGCACGTGTACAACGAGCTGGCTAGGACAAGGCCCGATTTGATCCGCACCTTGGCCGAGTCATGGAATGCCGACGAGTAAGCTATGCCCTGGAAGGAGAATTGATTTGCTGCTGACTCCCTTACAAAGGTTTGGAAAGGACGGCAGATCATACAGCACCAGGCCCTTGCTTCATCACCAGCCAGCAGCAGACGGTAAACCCGAGCGTTTGATCATTCAATATGCCAGACGCAGCTTCACGGGCTACTGGGGCTTGCCACGGTCCTCTGACATACCCCCCATCACCGAAGCGCAAGCCGAGGCTCTGGACGCGTTACATTTCCTCGCCGAGAAATATGCCGCTCACTTGGACTTTCATCAAGGCGACATTCAGTATGCCAACAATCTGAGCATATTCCATGCCCGTGGAGGCTTCGTAGACTCCGATGAGAAGCAGTAAGTGGTGTACCAGGTCGAAATGGATGTTCGCAAGCTGACGTCAATAGGCGGCATTTGGTCAGGCTATGGCTGCGGGATCCTGAGCATGCATGGAAGACGCCAGATACCTTGCGAGAGAGGTGGGATCGTGTTTACTCGGGCGTCACTCCGGAGAAGTCTGTGTTCCCCTTGGAGCCTCAGATTCGCAGTGCCAGTCGAGGAGAGTTCAAACCTGATGAGAAGGCAGCGCCGATTTCATGATGCAACGTTTGCGACCTTACCGTTCTTAGCGTGGTGCCTTGGATCAAGAGTAGTGTATTCTGTCAACGGAACTTTGAACAACTTTACCAGAATTTTCGTTATTTGCTTTGCAACTCGTTCTCAGAAGGTTCTTAGATAGGCAAGCCGTTGATCTGCGGATAAGTGGAAGGTAACAACTTTGGTATAGAAGATTTATAACAAAGTGACCTTCCGTAGAAGACGTCGTGAAGTGGGCGCACCGTTGTGAAATCATGCATGCAAGAGGTAGTCTACAATACCCAAAGCATGATTGCTCGGATTCCATAGTCATCAAACCAAATGCGAGTGACTGACTCTTTAATCATGGCGGGCAGTATTCGCGGAACGGGTGAAGCCACATGATCCGAAACCGTCTTTCGGCCGCAGTTGCCCCTAAAATGGACGCGAACATATTCTGCAACCACTGCAAGTGATTAGAAAAGGCGATTCTCACCCAAGAAGGCAGCTCGTCTTGGACTAGGCAGGAAAAAAGCTTGGCCCTCGCATTTGCTCCGCCGTGGGCCTCTTCGCACGTTGCATCCCGGGAGCACCCCACAAGACGATCGGCCGGCTCGCCGGAACCTGCCACCGCTACCCGGACGGCACCCCGGCATCCGTCCCTTTGCGGGGGTGCGCCTTCACTCCGCCGACTTGCCGAACTATTAGATGCACTAGTCAGGACGACGACCGCAAGTACGTATGTCGCTGACGACCAGGGCTGGCTACGCAGGTCCGTGACCCCTATCCCCATGCATGTATCACAGCCGCTTTGGCATCGTCTTTATGTATTGCCAAGTTCGGCAAGGTGTATTATTCGGATCATCGTCATCTGTTATAACTTCAGCTAAACAAGGGTCAGTGATTTGGATCTACATCCACTTCGCAGACTCGACAAGCTGGGCCCACGATGGGTACATGTCTGTTGAAGTGAACAGGTCGGAAGGCATCGGGCATTTTTACGAGTCGGCAAAATCGGCTGATCTTTTGACGGAGACTGACGCTATGAAAAGTTTGATGGATGCCCGCAAAGTGCAAGCGCGCCGCACTGCCGCGTCAACTGGATGATGCGCATCACAGCCTCGGGTAAGGTAGTAAGGTAGACAATGTAGTCAATCGCCGAGTGTTGTGGCCTGGGCAAAGCCAAGCGTGCCTCAATGCGATACTATCGTGCACAATATACAGTCTGCCTTCTTTCGCATATGCGATCAAAGTGAATCCGAAGAGGTAGATGAGCAGAGCCAGTCGAGATGATCAGCAACTTAGAGGGTGGCGAAGTCGAGCTTGACATACTTTGGAAAGACCTTGCTCGACGTGCGAGTATGCTGCACTGAAGTTCCCCAGCCGAGACTGAGTGCCATGGTGGATCACCAGAAACCCCAAAATCGTGCTTTCTTTGGACGTTGATGGCAAGTTCGATGTAGCAGAACTGCAGCGCAATGTTCGTTTCATCAGGTATTCGTTGCGTGTGAAGGCTTTTGCAATGCGGCTTTATAGTCCTCTGGAGTTTACGCACAATCTACATTTCGATATCGTGATACAAGCAATCTCAAGTGGATAGATTGCATCGAGCTGTCAAGTTCTCCGTTGCGACACAGACGACAACGTGCCGCAGTCCGAGAGCAAGAGTAAGTCAATAATGAAAGAATTATCAATCCTAGTCAACCCAGAAGGCTTAGGTAGATTCTCGCATTGCCATGGATAATGTGATGGGATTGATCAATTTGCACGTGACAAGGCTCGTTGAAATGTCTTTGAGCACAGCAAGACCCCTCTAGTTGGTTCTCCGAAGACTCGACTGCCTATGTCATTGACTGTATTAGTCAAGCTGAGTTTACGTGACCATGCATCTAATCAATCCGCATGGCTGTGGCATCTAGGACGGGGTGTAACGTGTTGTATCAGAACTGACATTTGAACCAACTTTCTCTCCGTCATTCGATTCAATTAGCAGGCTGATCATATTCGACGTAGCTTCCAGGTCTATGCACTCTTCCTAGTTAGCTGTTGGAAAATTCATTGCTCAACTAAGACTTAGCTGCAAGTGTTGGCACCGAAATCATCATGACCTTTTCAATTGTATTTGAATCACACCTTCTCAACTCACAAGCTTAATATCCTCAAATGACATCAAACTATAATCATACACAAATCTGGCCTGAACCTGGCAACTCAATGCTCTACTTGATACACTACGAGAGCTCTTGCTGGAGTTGAAGAGATGTCAACTCGAAGTTTATTCAATTCGAATTTTCTTTCGCAGTCTCCAGAGACATAGAAGTTGAGTAGATGTGATCATGTAAACTGGTTGGTAAGTCCTTTTTAGTAAAGACGGTGCTCATGATATTTCCTCAACTCGACTGGATAAGTTTTTAGATCGAAATATCTCGAACTTTCAACGGTGGCTGCAGAGCCTCTTTTGAGCCAAAGACTAGGTAGTGACGAATGTGTATAGGTAGACTAAGTATGTCTCTATCCCTCATGAGAGTGTGAAGTTAGCCATCGAAAACCCATGACTACGATATAAATTTTGTTATTCACCAATTCTTCAATCGCCTGTATTAATCACTAATTCCACGAAATAATGAATGTGCTTGAACAATGGTGTGTCGCCTTGTGTCATTGAAATTGCCTAGAATTGCTCATCCGACAACTGTACTCCAATTTTATTCTCCCAGATCTCTTTGCACATCGTGGACATCACCCGCTCAAAGTTGTTTAGAGATGGAGATCATCGAAGGTGCACGTGATGATGAGGCTCAACTAATCCCTCCCCAATCGGTTTATCTGCCCACTGCACAACTTGCCAGTTCACCATTGCATAATGTTGGACGAATGAAAGTCTCCAAGGCCAGTCATGCCTGCGTTCAAGTGCAAACCAAATTGCCTCACTGTCAAGGCAGAGATTGTGAGATAGCTGGACAGCCCACCCTCAGTGTGTCTTACACCCAAGGTCGCCTTGCGAGATGGTGCGCACTTGGTTCGCCAGGAACCAAACTCATGGTGTTGAGCCCTTAACAGTTAAGTCAGAAAGTCAGACCCATTGATTATGCATAGTACTTTGTTGTGACTGGTCGAATTGTGATGCAACTCATGGATCCTTGCAAAATTGTCTCACTACAATTGGTCGGCATGACGAAATCTCACTTGCAGCTGTCAGTGAGTTCGTTGGCAAGCTCCATCAACATGCAAACCCATCGCACAATTCATAAATCGTTCCATGCCGATGTCCGTTGTGCCGCAAACCGTTTGCATACATGTATGTTTTTGCCATACCGCTTTCCCCTCCCACGCTGCCCCCGCCTCCCGAGTTCTCGTCACATTGACCGGTGCCACTGTGCGCCGACTACCATCGCCGATAGTTCGTCCGGACGGGTCGCCCTGACCGCCGTCGCAATGCCTGAACAGCCGACTGCCGAGCAATGGGAGAAGCACAGGCCTCTCATTACCAAATTATATACTACCAGAACCCTCAAGCACATCAAAGATGAGCTGTATAAAAGGCATGGATTCTATGCGACGTAAGACTATCTTCAGTTGTTTCGGGGCTTTGATATATGTACAATACTAAGGAAAATGTGTCCAGAGAGCGCATGTACAAAGGACGGTTCAAGACCTGGGGTATCGGGAAAAACAAGAAGCGCAAGCCCTTTGAGGCATCACTACCCAGAGACGTTGACCCGGGGTCGAATACTGCCGCCGCACCTCCTAGCGATATTTCAAGCCCTACCTCTCCAATCGAACCAGCCAGTTTTTTCTCGCCGGCACTAACGCCAGGAGAGTCTCCTCACGGCGGTCATCGAGTTTTTGACGCCCGCTCGACAACCTATGTCGATACACCACGCCCAGGGACCCTCCCACCGACACCAGCCACGTATGGATACAGTTCCCCATTTGAAGTAAACCAGAAAGAAGCTAGCATGACCCCTGACATGCTTTGCAAAGAAATCGTGACATTAGCGACGTTGATACTCTCGAAACTCGTCTCAGGGCGGCCGCCGACTTTGGCGTGGGACGACTACACCCCCAAGGACGACCACCTCGCGATATACCGCACGCTTCAGAAAGAGCTTAAGCATGAGAGTCATCTGAGAGGTTGCCTTGTGAACAATCCATCAGTTGCAGTCAAGTCGAGAATGAACGACCATGTCAACGAGCTGCTAAAGTCATTTCACCCCGCGGTACCAATCGGCATTCTAAGCTCATTCAACCAATCATCGGATACTGCAGCCATCAACGAGTTGGCGCACTGTCTAGTGACATCCTCGACGACCATCCTACCGAGAGACCACGAGTTTGTCCAATTAGCGCAGAGAGTAGAACAACTCCTCACAAACACTCTATTCTCAGAATTCAAAGCCTGCATGGAACGCATTTGCGATGATCTGCAAGTCAACGTGCTCAAAGTCCTTGGCAGATGGAGCTTAGTTATGGTTTACCTGATTTTCGTGCTGAACGCCAAAAAGGCAAAAGATGGACAACAGACGGATCCCAAGATCCTGAATATGGCATTGGAGCGGTACACACACGTACAGTGCTCTTACTCAGATGACCCGAAGCTGATTGTTCAATTTGGACACTTCATCCTAGGCTACTGCGTCCTCGTCGCGTCTGAAGCAGAACTTGCGACCAGTGTGCGCGATATGGCAGAGCAATGCTACAACCGCGCTGAGGCGTACCTCTCGGAGCAGGAGTCTTCGCCAAACTCCAAATACGCAGATATTCAAGATGCAAAGTCCCATTTCGGAAAAGCATGTGCCGTTCTGGCCGACTGTCGCTACGCACAAGGCTCGCAGCAAGCGGACAAGATGCTTCGCGACGAGATCCACGATTGGTCGCGGAGACTTTTGCTCGTGTCGATAGGGTGTCACGTTGATACGGACATGGCGACGATGGCGCAGTTTGAGAGACAGAAGAAGAAGCTAGAGGGGTGGTGTAGAGATGCGGGTGATTTGGAGAGGCAGAAGCAACTAGATTGTATCCGCGACCTTATCCTGGGAAACGAGCAACGGCCAAGGGACGGTCCCCTTCTCCCGAGGTTGAAGGTGTTGGCTGGCAGTTGAAATGCGAAGAGGGGCAAGATGAGAAAACATTTTGACTCGGAGGCGGAAACTTGGTGGGAGATTGGTGCAAAGATGAAAAGCTGATTATGGGCCAGTCCAAATCACGATGAAACATTCAAAATGTTGTCATTGTGGGAACTGAACGATGCATACGTGTGTAACGCAGATTGTGTTCTTGATAAGGCGTGGGGAGCTGGAGCAGTCGACTATTCACGAATTAGCTTGGTCCACTATTTGGACCAAGCAATCAGTCGCAGATTTGCGGATAAGTGGACTACATTGTACGTCATGTCGTCTCCATTCTGCGTTGATCCATCTTGGTGTGGAAACCAACAGTGGTCGGTGAGACTCGGTGAGCCTGACCATACCCACCGAAACCCAGCGACCCAGAAAGCCGGACGAAAATGTCCGAAGGTTGATCTCATTATTGCGCTTGAGCGGCTCTGTGGCGACCAGATATCCAATGCTCGCCCACTCAACATCGGATCCCGCATGAGACTCTGAGTTGCGTTTACCTTTGGCTACTATCTCGTCTCCGCCGTCATCTCTCGGCACTGGTCACTTTACATCATCCATCGGCCCTTCAAACATGTAAGTCAAACCACCCACTTTTGGCCCACCCCCCCTTTTGGCCCACCCTGTTTTGGTAGGGCTACACCAAAACCTACTATTTTTAATTATATACTTAACTAGCTTATTTATATATATTAAATTATATAAAAAATATGTTAAGTAGAATATTAGTTAAATTTAAAGAGTATAGTATTTTTATAGTTATATACTAGGTCTTTATTACGTAATAATACTAAAACCTTAAATACTAAAAACTATATAGTTAAGAAGTATTATTTTAAATCTAAATAACTTAAGTAATACTTAGTTATATACGCTAAAATTTAGCTATATATAACTTATTTATATAGATTTTCTAAAAGTATCTTTTTTTAATTAGTAGTATTTTTTCTCGCTTAGTAATATTAAGTTAAAATTTCCCCATAGTAAATTTTGTATGGGGAAAATTAAACTTACTATAGCTATATAAGTATATATTATATAATATTAATAACTAGTGTATATAGTATATTTAAGTATAAATAACCTAAAGAAAGTTAATTTTTCTTTTTTAAAGTATAAATAAAAGACTTATTTAAGTTTTTTAAATGTTAGTAGATACTAGTAATTTGTATATAAACACTAATATTTCTCTAACTTTAGCTTTAAGCTACTATAACTACTTTTATACTTATTATTACGTAATGTAGTATTTTTTTATATAAATAATATTCATTTTGCTACCTATATAGTAAATATGATAAATAAATATATAAAAGTGGATTTATTAGACGTATAATAAGAAGTAGAATATTTGGTGTAAAAGGGGGTAAAAGGGGGTAAAAGGGTGGGCCAAAAGGGGGGGTGGGCCAAAAGGGGGTCTTTTGACTTACTTCACTCATCTCGCAGAAAAGTGGCTCTGTTATCTCAATCCTCGTCGCGTTGATGTAATCCGAAAATGACATCACAAACACTTCGACTGAAATATCGATCCGGCAGATTCAATACTTAAGCGGACAATGACTGATGAAGGGTGTGAGCTTTTCGGATCATTCTAACAACACAATCACAATTCCAAGGCGTAGGATCAATCGTCACCGACGAACCATCGCCAACTCCCGATTCAACCAATCACGAGCTTAATCCATACCTTGTAACTCTTCGTCCAATCAAAATGTCAGTCAACCGTAACGTTGAGTCCATCAACAACAAGCAGGGCGAGTTCCACCCCAGCGTCCCTCGTTCAGAGCCCCTCACAACCAAAGGCGTAAGTTCATCAATCCCAATCCCAAGCATTCGTAATCACTCCCCCTGTCTAACCAACCAATAGCACGCCCCTGGCACCAAAGTCGGCAACGACGCATACCCCGAGTTCCACGCCCAAGCATACCCTGCCGGCACAGCACCCAGAGAAAACACCTTCCAGCCCCAGAACGCGCAAGAGATCCCCGGCCAGGCTCTGAATCCCGAGGCTACCACGTATACGGCCGCGCACGATTTCCCTGGTGCCACGAGCGGGGACGTCCACACTGGGCTGGGTAAGCCTGTACAGGGCCAAACTAGCGCCGAGCTGCACGGGGCTAACCTTGGTCGCCGTGACAAAGAGAGCGCCGGACTTGAGGGAGTTGGAGCTTTTGGCAAGCACAACTTCAGAGAGCGGCGGTTGGATGTTGACCAGGAGCCCGATGCTCGTGGCAAGACGAAGAATGCATCGAATGTTCTCGGCGCGGAAGAGAGATTACCTGTGTCGGCTGAAGCGGTCGCCAGTGAGCGTCGATAAGTCAGCGACTTTTGTACCATTACCTTGATGTCACGAGCATGAATGAAATCCTCACGAGCTTGGGAAAATGTAATTTGGCCCGAATTGTAAATATTCACGCCCAATTTATTGCATGTTCTAAGTGCATCCGCTGTCCCTTATCCTCCTAAACACCCTTGTAGCCTTACTCGTAATGCATCTTGATTCCAGTGTTCTAACCCAAATACACTACGAGAGAAGAAAATCGCGCCATGTTCCAAAGTTACATCGGTTCACACAAAGATGACCCGGCGTGTCACCATCTAAATGGATCGGTTCTTGGTCTTGCTAGCGTTGGAAGGCGCAGTCTTCTTGAGAGTGAGAACGATCTTGTCTTCAGTGGTGGTGTCGCTGGTGTCGTTCCACTTGAGAGAGTAGATGCCGTTGATGGAGCTGGGGGTAGCATACCACAGCGACTCCATGCCGCCAGAGGAGGACTCGACGAAAATGAAGGAACCGTAAAAGACGAAGCCGCTGGTCTGGCGGTCGGAAGAGGATGAGTTGGAGCTGAGAAAGCCGACGTCATGGTCCGAAGAGCCCTCGGCGGGGATGGAGAAGGTGAGGTTGGACCAGCTGGGAGGGGAGGTAGAGTTGAGAGCCGTAGTGTTGGGGGCTCCGATCCAGCCGTTGTTGTCGGTGGGGGTGACTATGAAGTGTATTAGTTGCTGGTTGGATATTAAACCGGAAGATGGTGACGTACAGATCACCGGGGCGGCGTTAGAGTCGTTGAACTTGGTGTGATCACCAAAGTAAGCGTCGCCTAGTCACAATCGTGTTAGTCTAAAGCTTTTCGAGGGGGGTTTTCGCAACCCGGGCTGGACGGGTTATCAACAAAAGAGAGACAGGAAGAGAATGATGGTAAAGCTCCTAATAGAACTTTACGAATTCTCTTGAGATAAAAGTTCTTAAACCAGCCTTACTACCTCCTGCAGAGAACATGGACAGGCCGCCGATTCCTTGGCCGTAGGCGTAGACCTGGAAAGGGCTGGTGTTATCGCTGGCGACAGCGCGGGGTTCCGAAGGAGCCGCAACCGCAAGAGCGGCGAACGACAACAGGATAGTGCCGAAGGACTGCATTTTTGCGTATGGGGTTGGTGAGTTGTGTCTCGAAAAGAAAGGAGTTGTGATGGAGTAAACGACTGGATGAGACTGTAAGGAGACTCGATGGGGGATAACGATGGACTGAATGAGAGTGATCGTGGTGAAAGGAACCGGAGTGGTGGGGGGGGGCCGGGGAAGTGAAGCTGGAGAGGGGATGGAGTTGGTTAAATAAAAGTGCGGTTAGTCGATGCCGTTCGGATGATCCGCCTCAAGCCGCCCTGGCCGGCATGTCATGACTTGTAACTCTACGTGCAAATTTTCGGGCTACGCCACCGCGGCACCACAACTCATCCAAGTCAGGTAGCAAAGGCCCGAAGACGGTTCCTGTTGGCCATGGTTGCAAGGTAAACTTTGGTTTCCCAAACCAGGTTGTAACCAACAAATCACTGCGCGGATGCGGAATAGGCGCGTTGACTCTTGAGGCTCGGACTCCACCGTGTTGATCACAGTGGAGGCACAATCAACCCCGTCAACCACAGATAGTGTAGTTGAGACCATCACAACCTCCTTGACGCATCGGTCATTGCCGTTCGGCATCCAGTCAAGCTTTTGCCGCGAGATTGGACGGAAACGGCCATTGGCCATTCAGATCCAGCGGGAGCGCCGTTGTCGTTTACTTGCGGCTAGGGCCATCCCGGGAGGGGCGCCTGTCAACGGGGGTTTTCAGAGTTCTCGTTTCGGTATGTGGGATGAACAGGGGCCCGTGATAGGGCCCGGGATCTGTGGATACTGATTCCCGGGGTGAGCTTGATATATAGCAGGGATGCTATAGGTCTGGCCCATCACATCTCATCCATCATCGTCACAAAAGGGGGATGGTGTCGCCATGGGACCGCGTAAGGAGAGGAGGCTGCGCAAGGGACCACGAACTCCTCCTCTCCCAGCATGCAGTGTAACGAACCCACTCAAGGCCACCTACATAGATTGATAGTCTTCGCAGACGGCCACCCGCGAGGCTCAAGCTATGCCGCACAGACATTCCCCTTCCGCAAAGCGGAGCCGGAAGTTTCTAAATCAGGAGTGATCTGGTGGGGCTCATCGGCCGGCTTGGCTCTCCGGAGTGCCTCCCACCCTCCCGACAAGTCGGGCAGACCGGCCACCCAAGTCTGACGGTTCTACCGTCGGCACACCGGCCCTTGATCGTCTCCCCTTCACATCCACTTGATAAACCCATCACGCCTGTCGACAAGTTGAGTTGCCGTGCCTTGCGAGGCTGCAGTGGAGCACAACACCCTACCAACCCCAGCTTCCCCTGACCTATGCCTCGCATAGAGGAAATAAGACTCAGCTGCTTGCGAGTCAGCCCAACTGCGGTTCGTCTTCCACGTACCACCTTACGACCCCCGTACAGCCCGCGCATGGATCTCAAAGGGGTCAGTCTCAGGTTAACCCCTTCGGGCCTTCATCGACATGGGAATTATCGTGAAATCATCTGCATCCAGAATGTTTTTCCTTCGCTGAATCTCGAGCCGGACTAGCCTTTGCATTGACGATCTTTAACCTACTGGGGCAAGTGCGAGCTGTGGTGCCAGCGGATAGCTTCGGGATGCCCATGGTATCGTCAGATTCGGTTCAAGCGGCTCCAAAGGAAACAGGACCGATTGACGACTTCTGTCATTGTGGACCGAATGAGGAAACACCTGCAGGGTAAACACACCCAAGTTCAACGGGGAAATAGAGTTTTTAGCATCCGTTGACTATCGCGCTTCCCGTGAGCCGCCCGTGAAGCCGACATTGCGTTGCGGGCTCACAAGAATACTTAAGCGATAGACATCCGTTGCTTGTTTGATGCTATTCTCACTCACTCCTCACCCAGCACAGTATTGGCTGCGCTTCCATTCGCTTTCGTCTTTCCTCCCTCACTCCCTCTTCAGTCCTTCCAACTTGTGTCATACAGTCTTTCTTTTAACCTTCTCTTGGCACACACAATCACTACATCATCATGTTCAAGTCTCTCTTCATGGCCGGTGCCCTTGCGGGTTCCATGGCCTCTGCCTTGCCCGGATTCGGCGCCCTCTCTGATGGCCCCGAGGCCCAGCTCTTCCCTCGTGCTACCTGCAGCGGCAACACTGCAAGCACAAGAAGCGAGTGGTGCGACTACTCCGTCGACACCGACTACTGGACCGAGGCGCCCGACACCGGTGTCACCCGCGAGTACTACCTTGAGTTGACCGACGTCACCGTCGCTCCCGATGGTGTCTCCCGCTCCGCCATGGCCGTCAACGGCTCCATTCCGGGCCCGACCATTTTCGCCGACTGGGGTGACACCGTCGTCGTTCACGTCACCAACTCTCTGACGACCTCCAACAACGGCACCAGCATTCACTTCCACGGCATTCGCCAGAACTACACCAACCAGAACGACGGCGTCAGCTCCATCACTCAGTGCCCCACGGCCCCCAACGACACCATCACCTACACCTGGAGAGCTCTGCAGTACGGTTCTACCTGGTACCACTCCCACTTCGCTCTTCAGGCGTGGCAGGGTATCTTTGGCGGCATCATCATCAACGGCCCCGCCACTGCCAACTACGATGAGGACCTCGGCATGATGTTCCTCAACGACTGGGATCACCAGACCGTCGACGAGCTCTACTCCACTGCCGAGACCTCCGGCCCGCCGACGCTCGACAACGGTCTCATCAACGGTACCAACGTCTACGGCGACGACGACTCCACCACACAGACCGGCTACCGCTACAACGTCACCTGGACCTCCGGCACCTCCTACCGTCTGAGACTTGTCAACGCCGCCGTCGACACCCACTGGAAGTTCATGATTGACAACCACACCATGGAGGTCATCGCTTCCGACCTGGTTCCCATCACCCCCTACAACGCCACCGTCCTCGACATCGGCATGGGCCAGCGCTACGACATCATTGTCACTGCAGACCAGGCCGACGTCGCCGACAACTTCTGGATCCGCGCCATTCCCCAGTCCGCCTGCTCCGACAACGACAGCACAGACAACATCAAGGGTATCATCTCCTACACCGGCACCATCACCACCCCCACCACCAGCGCCTACTCCTACACCGACTCTTGCGACGACGAGACGGACAACATCTCCCCCTACGTCTCCAAGACGGTTGACAGCGCCAACTGGGATGAGCTCGAGAGCGCCTCCGTCAGCAAGAACACCGCCGGCCTCTTCAAGTGGTACCTCAACAGCACTTCCATGCTCGTCGACTGGGCCAACCCGACCCTCGAGTCCGTTATCAACGGTAACACCACCTGGGAGGACGACGACGCCGTCATCCAGCTCGACGAGGCCAACCAGTGGGTCTACTTTGTCATCGAGACCACCCTCGCCGTCCCCCACCCCATCCATCTCCACGGCCACGACTTCTTCATCCTTGCACAGGGCTCCGGAACCTACTCCAGCTCCATCACTCTCAACACTAGCAACCCGCCCCGTCGCGATACCGCTATGCTTCCCTCCTCTGGATACCTCGTTATGGCCTGGGAGACTGACAACCCGGGCGCCTGGCTCATGCACTGCCACATTGGCTGGCACACGTCCGAGGGTTTCTCGATGCAGTTTGTCGAGCGCTACAGCGAGATTGCTGCCATCACTGATAACTCTACCCTCACCGATACTTGCGACACCTGGACCACCTTCCAGGAGGAGTACTCCATCGAGCAGGAGGACTCTGGTGTCTAAATGGCTTATGAAGAATATCTGCAGTACGGCACAATCATTGGGTAGACTACCTTAGCATCGGGTTAGCGGTTTCCTTGAGTCTTGAGATAAAGGGGCGGGTTGGCGAATAGGGTTTCAATTTGTGTATCACATAGTTCAAGTTCCATCCATACACGAAAAAGGAAATTTTTATATTTTGACCGCGTTTGCCATCTTGATTGTTAGTGAAATGTGATAGTTCGACTGTCTTTGAAGCCATTTCGTGGTCTGCATCATTACCATGTATCAAAGCATATTGATACCGAACTTACCAACTATCGTGATACTCACGGTTTATACCCGGTTTATGATCTATCTCAGTTCCCTAAGATGACGATCTGACTTTCAAAGTCAGTCAACGGGTATCATGAGGTTTCATTCACATTAATTTACAAACGTCGGCAAACAGGCCGTCCTGTTCTATGTGCGACGTGCCACTACCGTCATCTATATTCACGTCGATACTTGATATAGCGCAGGCATAATCATTTTACTCAGCTTGCTTGGTTCACAAATAGCTTGTAGATTGCTCTCTTGGTATTGCCTTCGCGTTTCTGACGGTGATGGTGCAAGGTCTCGCTCGATATACCTTCAATTTTTACCAAAAGGCTCGAAATGGTTAGTTCTTACCCTTTGGTATATGAGGTGGGCATAAAAAGCTTCTTAACGTAGCTGTGATCGAAGTGCGTGATAATTTCAATATTCAAGAACTTACTAGACAATTTCGCTCAAGTTCGTAATGATTATTCAAGTCTATTAAGTGGGCTATACTAATGTCTTTGATGTGAACAGTGACTTCTAATCTAATACTCATTTGATGGATATCCTGTGTCTCTTTTTCCTAAAAAAGAAAATAAAGTCGTTATTCGAAAATCGCAAAAGTATTTTCTCTACATATCCTTAGTTTCGAATCTAGAATCTAATAGATCAATGTCCTCTACTGATAATTACAAGTATGACACTGAAGGCTAAAGTTTTAACAAGTTCCTGCTTTAAACTAAAAGCCAAGATTTTCCTTTGAAAATTAAAGATCCGATGATCATGCTTTCCCTTTTGAATTGGCCGAAAGAACTATCATAAGATATATTCAATTCGGCACGAATGTAACCTATAGTTTTCATGTAATATTGGCCTGAAAAGCTTGATTGTTTGAGGTCTGAAGAACGCATTTTAGTACACATGAACACTCAGCTAATTCCAGGAATGCTTCTACGATCTATCGTCAGTATGGAGGTTGCTATGCACCCCAGCTCGCGTGTCTTCCACTGTTGTCTCTTCTTATTCATGGTGTTTGTACTTGTGGACGTAAGTATTTGTTCGTCAGTATGTTCGGCCCAGCAGCAGATCCATCTCTCAAGGTCCATCCGACTCTGTGCCTGCACCATGACGATAACCTTGTCCCTACGGAAGCTCTCCAAAGCCTCGTCACGTGAGCCTTCTGCGTTTCAACATAGCCACGAGTGCATATTTAAGGACGCTATTCCTCCGGCATCAGTTCCCCCTTCCCCAATTGCTTGTTTTTATCTTTCTTTGTTTGTCCCACGTATTACGTTCGGTAAAGGCGCGACTTGCAGCCCTCGACGTCTGATGTCTGCAACTCTTACAGCCACGGGAAAAGCAGAAGCTTCTTCGCTCTCAAGTTTTTACTGCACATGCAGCCATGTCGCATTGTATTGTGTCTGTCTCCACCAAGTCATGGTGAAAGCATGCAAAACGCCGAACATTTTCACCAAACTTGAATGATGTGTTCCTTACGGCTCACGAGCGTACGCATGCATTGTCTCTGAAGACTTGTCACGAACTCATGATAGTGATTCCTCATCGACTTTGAAGTTGTACCCATCGAAGCTACTCTAATTTCTTCGAAATTCACCTGGGGTTTGGTGCTTTCAGGCTTGGATTTCATCGATCTCATGAGAATCACTTGCGCCATTGATGAAGAGATGGACTGCAAGATGCTCCTAATCAAACGCACTTTGATGACAAAAATTCTTAGAGAATCATCGATAGCTCGTAGTACTTGCCCACTATATTGACCATGATGATCTTTCCTGCAGCGGAGAGTTGTTGTTCATTCACGCCGTGCCCAAGCCTTCAGGTGTTCCGTTCATCCCACATCGCCGAGCAAGGCAGACAATCTGCGCTCTCTTCATTAAAAAAACCGGCAGCTTCCTATTTGGTACGACCGCGCTTGAATGCAAACTGGCGAGCAAAAGTTCCATCAATTTCAAAGTTGTCATATTTAATTGTAATCGCAACATCAACAAGCAAGCTTGAACTGCCGGAAAACCTTGAGTTGCCCACGAATCACCTCGGTGAGCAAGTACTATTCTTTTGGCATCCGGAACCGCGCGTCATTTTCTTAGTCCATCCCAAAAGTCTCCAGACTTGATCTATGTCTCTCTCCGATCATGATCATCGCCAAATTCAGATCAGCTTGCGCTGCCCTAGAAACAACAGCACACCTGGCGTCAGAATGATTGAGCTGCGGTGCACTTGAGCTTTGGCCTTTTCTCGGGAGCATAGGTGGTCGGTACATGAATCGCGTTGCGACGATTCGTAAGTGCTGCGGACATACAGTGGACATTCAGCGAAGATCATCATTTTGCTTAACAGCATTCAGCCTATAAGTCAACATACCCACTTCCTGGCACCCCCCTGTTTCTGGCACCCACAAAAACGCGAAAATCCACCACAACCCAATGCCCACCCCCAACCTCCTTTTATCACAACATTTTCAATTCGCGTCCAAATGGGCTCATCTTTTGCACATGTCTTCTTCTATATATAATGCCTCAATATACCGAAGATCAGCTTCGTCAGGCTCTCGAGGA